>NW_015540952.1:504180-510940 GCF_001515605.1 Sinocyclocheilus anshuiensis
CTTTGTAGAAAACGAAGCGTTTGAGAGAGGCGGGGCATAGAGGACCTACAATAATGTACAGTATTTGAAAAATAATGTGTTTTTTGAACATTAAAGCATGTCAACATATTCTGTTACACCAAATACACAAAATAATGATCTTTAAAAAAGCATCATATGACCCCTTTAATGAATGGCTATATTCTTCTTAATTTTGTAATTTCATCTGAATATCAACATTTGTTAGATTTAATCAGTCAGAACAGTTTTGAGATAAATGTATTCATTTTGTGCCTCTGGAAAAGAGTGATCTGTGACATTTTATTAATTTACATATTAAAGCATTTTGTGTCTATTTATTAATGAGATTTGTATTTGTGGACATATTAATGTTTTTGTTGAGTACAAAATGTTGTTTTTATTTTGAAGTGAAATTGCTGAGTACATTTCACAAATAATTACAAAGAAATGGAAAGTAACACATTGAATTAAAAATGAAATAGCTAGTATACACAGTATTTTCTTGTAAAACGCACACCAATAATTTTTTTTCTACATTCGTATTCTATGATTGCTTTTTAACAATCATAGAATAAAATTGTATTTCAGATTAATCTCTTTTAATGGGATTCTGCTTTGTCAATTGTTGGTTGTTCAAAACACAAATTTAAATAGAATAGCTCATTTAGTATTTTATATAGTATTAATATATCTACATTTAAAATGAATTATTCTTCACATTTTTGTCCCAGGTAGGGATCCATTTTACCCCAGTACACTTTGATTGTTTTTATATTTTGTGCTATAACAACTAAATTAGTAAATGTTTATATTTAATAGCTATTATTTATAACACATTGGCTAATGCGTCATCAAATCTAAATCTAAATATATGTTACAGTTTAAAAGTAAATGCACATTTTTCTCAAGAGTGTCATCTTCCCCTACCATATTAATGTTTTTATATACTTTGTGATGTTTACATTGCACAGCCATTAAAATAGTTAGAGTGATACACTTGTCCATCTGATGATTTTGATGACTATACTTCAGACTCAAAGTGGGAGAGATTGAAATCTTGATGCATTGTGAATGGATGTTAAAAAATGTCAGGGTTCCTCATCATGATGCTCTTTACATTTCCTACATTCATCTATGAAGTGATTCACTCTTGCCATGAGAAAGTCTATACACACACATAGAGAAATGTTATGCAATGAGACGTGGGCCCGAATGGCGATGAAAGGGAGTATTGTTTGATGTTTTGGAGGAAGGTTATTAATTAAACCATGCATGGTTGGTTTAATAACGTTCCTCCAAAAGGAGCCGGAGCGGATCCAGTATTATGTAGCATCATGAGCTTTGCTAGTCCATGGATAACACATCCTTTCCGATTGGTCAAGTGTAAGAATGCCAAGATGGATGGAAGGCCCAGTAGCATTATTAAGGAGGTTCAGCTTCCAAGTATGTGGACAAGCCCCTGAGTGCTTCTCTGGTCAGATTAGCTGCCTGATTGTGTTGACCTTGCCTGGATCATAACATATGTGTAATAGGCCATAGGGTGGACAAAGGAGAACATTTTACATCACACAAAGGTGACTGAACATTATATATGTGTTCAGCAGTGGCTTCATATACCGTCAGAGAATCCAGAATACTTTTACCTACTAAAACTGTTGTCTACCTTGATGATTACCTTGCTGCTTTATTCTTGTCTAACCCACCTCATGTTGCTGTTTCTCAGGGTAATTTGAATGTATTGGACAGTAGATGGTGCTCTTTGGCCCTTTTTAACTAAATCAGTCACTCTAAGAGATCTGTTATTAATATATCTACATTTAAAATGCAAAACTAGTCATAGTTAGGGCACAGTTGGTAGTGTTGCATTGCACGAGAGCCACTGTGCTCATGGGGAAGCAGGTTTAAATACTGATGTATGTCAATATTCCATTACCTTTTTCTTCCTCTGTCTACCTGGATGCTCTCTCTACTGTCCCTTGGGGCTCTAAAATGGAACGACAAGTTGCAGTAAATATTTACAAAAAAAAATATATTATTTATATATTATTATGTATAATTAATATATATTAAAATAAAAAAACAGTTATTTTAAAATGTAATAATGTACTATTTTGCTGTATTTTTGATCAAATAATGTATCCCTGGTGAGCTTCAGAGACTTCTTTCAAAACAATTTACCAACCCCAAACTTTTGAACAGTATATATCATTTATTAATATTATAACAACATTTTATTTAAAACTATGGCATATTTCATTTTGTATTCATAATAATATCTTAACATCTTTTTTAAATATCAAAATATTGTAAATATGCTTTACATACACATATATATATATATATATATATATATATATATACATTGGGGTCTACAGGATGACTGACTTGGTAAAGGTACCTGTGCTGTAGATTGAAAACAAAACTAAATTTAAAATTAAAATACCTAAGAATGAAGGAAAAACAAAGATGTGAATAAATACAGTTTAGCATTCATTTCTTTACCTCTCGCCCACATTTATCTCATCGCTGTGTATTGGTTTAACCTTCATGTTTGGGACTGTGAAGGGTGTGACAGAGGTAATGGATACTCTGTGGTGTTGTTGTTCACCACAGCCAGAGAGTGAATGACAACACTGTGAAATGTCAGCAGGACTTAATCTGCCTCTCTGCTCTGTCATGTGAGGCATTTCAAGCATTTGAACGCTTGTAACATGAAGGGATTCATATACTCATATGATGGAAATTTAATTTAGCTTGTTTGAATGGTGCACTGCTAATATTTTGGGTTATACTTTCTTTAATGGGCTTCACAATAGATTTTAGTTAAGTGCTTTAAATTGTTTTGTCTATGTGCTTTGAGCCATTACTCAAATCATGACAGTAGCCTTATCCTAAAATAGACCATTTGGAGCTTAATAGTGTCTCGTAGTATTAAAAGAATGTGTGTGTGTGTGTGTGTGTGTGTGTGGGTGGGTGAGTCTAGAGTCTAGACATTTCTACATTTGCACCTGAACTTTCTGTGAGATAATCATTGCTGCTAGTCTCGCAGAAATTACACATTGCACTTTTAAACTGCCTCAACACACACTTTGCAGATTGTTTCTGTGCTCATTCATCTATGTAGTGTGCTCTAGCACAGCTGACAAATGCTTTTTGGCCCACAGTAGGTAGACTATAGTCATCTCCCTGAGGCTGAAGTGGTGATTATGCATACGCGACTCCCCCATAAGCCCCTCTGGAAGGAGACATAGGTGGCCTGGGCACTACGTTGAACTCTGTCATTAACGGTGATTATATATTGCATTGTCTCCTTGCTCACATAACCTCCACCTGGATCATACAAGGCTGGTGAGCTGTATGCATCTGTAATGTCATAGTCATTATCTTAATGCACAAGAACACAGACAGGTGAGGAGATTTAGATGAAAAGCTCTAAGTGAAAAATGAGCCATCACAGAAATAAGAATGAAGTAACATATCACATGAAGATGCTCAGGATGTCTTGTTGTAATTCCTCTGTGTCTTCAATTAGCATCTGAGTAATGTTACTTTTAATCCAGAGTGCTGATTTATGTAACTGCTGTGAAATCATCCTAGTGTGCGAAACAGATACCTAGTTCAGTCATGAAACTCTAGATGGTGCAGGCTGATAGGTCCTTTACATGCAATCTGCTAGCAATCACATAATTTATACATGGCATATGGTTGGCCTCTGCTGGATGTGCATTGTACACTGGTCCTGCAGTGTGCCATCAGAGTTCTTCTTAAACCCTCCACCTCCCCCAGCTCCACCTGTCTAGATCTGCTACAGGATTTACGTATGGCTATTTATGCAGCAGTAGCATCTTGCATGCTCTCAGCAGCAGCAGCATACATAGCAGGTCTAGTTTGTCTGCTCTAGACCAAATATATTAACATTATCATATCCGTTAGCATGTTAAAACTATTCTGTGAGTTGTCATGATTGAAAGGAGTCAGTTTTTTTCAAATGAGTGAAATCTGTTGTAATCTTCCTTACACAACTGAAATTGTCTTTTTCCAATGTTAAGAACTTTTAAAGTATTCTAAAGAATTTTAAAATTCTAAACCGCAAAGTAAAAAAATAAATAAATGCATATTTTATCTTCATTTACTCACCTCCTTGTCATTCTAAACCTGCACTAATTTATTTTTTCTCTGGAAAAACAAAAGAAGATATGAAAATTATCTCAATATTTTTTGAAAAGTGACATGTTAATATGAAAAGATGAGATGGGATTGAAAATGATACTTTATGCTCATTTAAGCTATTTTTTTATAAATTTACTAGCGAATGCAAAAGTTTTGAAATATATCTTTTCCTCCATATTTCATCACCATGTCTTATTAGGGGCTCTGTAAAAGTCATTGGGGTCCAGTGTTGTTTTGGACCCCATTGCCTTTCATTGTATGAATGAAAACAGTTCTTCCAAAACCCTTCTTTTGTGTTAAGAAAGTTTGGAACAACTTGAGGATGAGTAAATTATGACAGAATATTCATTGGGGTGAACTGTCCCTCCAAGTGGTGTATCAGCTTTCTTTTCTGTGTTGATGCATATTCTATTGAAAAAGGAAGTTTGAGTCCTGAATGTTGAACGCCATGAGTTTTTACAGCATGTAAGACAAAATATGTGTGAAAGAATGCATAACCTATTTTAATTCAGGAATAGTGCACTGTAACATTATTTATGAACAGCTTGAGTAGCTGTTCGCGTGAATATGAATGGCTCATAATATGAATGACTCAGTCAGTGGCAGTGCATTGCTGTTTTATTGATGTGTTGACATTAATTTGTGTCTATGAATGGTACTTTTAATATATTTAATAATATACTCTGAAGACTGAATATAAATGCGTATATCTGCTAAAATTAGGGTTGTACTAACATATAAATGACTCCAAAGCAAAGACTAAAACACACAGATTTGAAGTCAGACTCCACAAACACCCCTGTAATTCTCATCCTGTTCATATTTCTTCAAAATATCATCTTTTATATTCCATAGAAGAAAAAATGAGAATGAAAAAAAAGAATGAATTTTTTTTTGAGTGAACTATCCCTTTATAGTGTGTGTAGCTGTGTGTTTTAAGTATTTCATTGCTCTGTTGTGCATGTTTGAGAGAGAGATAGGAGTCATAAACTTAGTGTATCGAACAAACAAGTATCGCACAATTTCTGCTGATGCGATCATTTGAATAAATGACCGTTGTTACAACCTCAATGAAAATCGTCATTTTAATATAACAGCTATCATATCTCTGACAGTAACCGTGGAGATACCCCTTTATGGCTTTGTAAAGTAATTGGCATACACATAAATGTGTACGTAAATGATATTAGCGTTTCAGTACATATGAGACACGGAAGCAGGGGTTATGATTCTAAAAGTACCACAGACAAGGTCCCCTTCAGCAGCTTTGATGACGTGCCAGTTTAAATGCGGATGCCTGTTCGGCGTGGGTTTACAAGCTCAGATGGAAGCGCTTTTAGTTAGAGAGAGGATCTTTATTTTAATCAGAAATGTCAATTTAATCAAGCCTATGCATTACTGTATGTGTTTTGTTTCCTAGTATGTCCAGTATAAGGATGTTGCATTATGTAAAAGACTCAGTGAAAGCCAGTCACATGATTTGATTTTAATACGATTAAGTAAACCAGGAAGGAGCTCACAGCAGGGGCTCAGTGGTGCTTCACCAACAACACAAATAAACCCCTGTGATCTGGACGTTTAATCTTGTACCTGGGGTTCAGCGGTAACTCACTTTTGTGTTACCGGGCGAGTTTTCTGTTTATCTTGTATGGTATCTCCTCTAGTTTCATTCTGTAGACTGCCGTATTGGATAGAGGGTCTTGCCATGCCCAACTTACCCAATCTTAACAGCTTTGGCAAACTGTGCGGCTCTGGCCGCAGCGACGACTCTGTGGTGCTGGACCGGGTGAAGCGCAAGAACTCAGTTCGGAGAGAGGGCAAAACTGCAGAAAATAGTTTATAATGCTTTTTTTTTCAATCCCCACTGTTTTTTAGGCATAAACTACAATATTTTGTAATATTTTACTTTATTTTATTTTATTTTTTCATTTATTTATTTTTAATATTAATATGTACATCATTTTATTTTTAGTAAAATTATTTTGTTTTAAAGACGTTTATTTATTTAGAAAAAAGAATGAAAATCTCTCTCTCTCTCTCTCTTTATATATATATATATTTTTTTTTTTTTCAGTGAAATTAGTTAAAATATTTGTGTCATTTCCAAAATGAGCCTTTGTATTATATTTTTATTCAAGGAATATTTTAGATTTTTGCAGAGCAGCAGTTCCAAGTCATAGTGACACAAGTGATATCTGTACAGGGGCAGAACTTTTTTCGAATAGAAGAGAGCCAAAAATGTAACGTATTACAAAATAATTGAGGAGATCGTGGCTGAGGTGCTCTACCTCATTCCCAAACAGTCCATGATGGAGCAGCTGACCTTCCTTAACCCCAATGAGTATATTATCCTGGAGAAAATGGCACCTCCTGACATTGGACCCGGTAAGGGAGGATAGAGAGAGATGCTAGACTCTTGCTAGACACTTATTTGCTATCATAGAAAACATTTGCATTATGCAACTGTCTGTGATATTGTTCAGTTGTGTAGAATTTTTTTTTTTTGTCAAATAAGTTTTTATTCAGTCATCGAATAGCCTTGAAATAATCACAAATGTCAGGATTAATTTTCTTACAAAAAAAAACAAAC
>NW_015540952.1:510981-516312 GCF_001515605.1 Sinocyclocheilus anshuiensis
ATTTTTATAATAGTATTTTTAAGAGGGCAAAACTGCAGAAAATAGTTTATAATGCTTTTTTTTTCAATCCCCACTGTTTTTTAGGCATAAACTACAATATTTTGTAATATTTTACTTTATTTTATTTTATTTTTTCATTTATTTATTTTTAATATTAATATGTACATCATTTTATTTTTAGTAAAATTATTTTGTTTTAAAGACGTTTATTTATTTAGAAAAAAGAATGAAAATCTCTCTCTCTCTCTCTCTTTATATATATATATATTTTTTTTTTTTTCAGTGAAATTAGTTAAAATATTTGTGTCATTTCCAAAATGAGCCTTTGTATTATATTTTTATTCAAGGAATATTTTAGATTTTTGCAGAGCAGCAGTTCCAAGTCATAGTGACACAAGTGATATCTGTACAGGGGCAGAACTTTTTTCGAATAGAAGAGAGCCAAAAATGTAACGTATTACAAAATAATTGAGGAGATAAACAAAGATGCTGGTATTTGTGTTTATAAGGCAGTGGGATGTGAGGCTAATCTAAAGTCTGAGGTGGATCACAGCACTATCCCGCTGGCAGGAATATGACTGAAATAGTGGACACATTCCTGACAAATCTTCCCATTGGTCTGCTGTGGTCACTTTTTTTTTACAATCACTCATCCTTATACCCTGTAAAATACCATTAACTGGCATTGTAAATGTTTCATAATGTAGTTTTCAGTGGGTTTGTCATTGTATCCTGGAGTAACAAACAGGAATATTTATTTATACTTTGGACATAACTTGTGTCTTAGCACACATATTTCTTTTTGTGCGCGTTTATATCTGGAACACATAATTTAATCTGCAATACCTTTGTTAGAACCATTCTTCTTATGTTTTCACAACAGTTTTTTTTCTACAATGTATATAAAGCTGTTCTTGATAGTATGTGAACAAACACATACACAGAGCAGTCAGGGGTTTGGTGCCTTGCTCAAGGGTCTCACCTTAGTCGTGGTATTGAGTGCTGGTTATTCACTCCCCCCACCTACAATCCCTGCCGGTACTGAGACTCGAACCCACAACCTTTGAGCTATAAGTCCAACTCTCTAACCATTAGGCCATGACTGCCTAAGGAACCAGTAGCGAACCAGTGCATACAGTAATTATAGCTAAACTCAATCAGTCAATCATTTACGACCAAGGAAAGTGTGGATCCCCGTTGTGTAGCCCTCCAGGAAGGGGAAGTCAGAGATACCCTGAAGCCAAAGGTATCATACTGTTATTCTACTGTTCCACATGTGCTGCTTTTCCATAACAGTACTGTGCTCTAAACATTGTAAGGGTTTGGGTTTGTGTTTTTTGGACAAAATGCACTCTTAAAAATAAAGGTGCTTCAAAAGGTTCTTCAAGCGATGCCATAGAAGAACCATTTTTGGTTCCACAAAGAACCATTCAGTCAAAGGTTCTTTAAAGAACCATCTCTTTCTTACCTTTTTGTAATCTGAGGAACAAAGAACCTTTTGTGAAATAGAAAGGTTCTTCATATGTTAAATGTTCTTTATGGAACCATTTAGACAAAAAGCTTCTTCTATGGCATCGTGAAGCACCTTTATTTTTAAGAGTGTGGGTCGGAAAATCCCCACCTGAGATATTTTTAATTTTTTTGGCCGTTAAGGAACCAACTGAAACACCCTAGCAACCATCCAGAACATGTTAGCCGCCACAGAAACACACTAAAACCCCTCAGAACATCATAGCAATATGGTTCAAAAACTGTTATTCACTTCTATTCGCTGTCTTGTGTTTTAGAATGTCAGAGATATAAGAAATGAATTCTGAAACAAGCATTAACGCATTCTCAAAGTAGTAGTAGTAGTAGCATTTTGTGGTGTTGCACAAATAAATAGAGAATAATTACAGTGGTCTAGCTATATTTTTGTTACTTTGGCTCAGATCCTTCTTTTTTCTCTTACTTGTTGACAAAAGGTTCAGCTGTTTTCTTCTTTCTAATGATATAGACTGATATAGAAGTTCCTCTATTTATCCAACACCTGCTGTCTGTGGCCTTCCCATGCTGACACCCTCTGTCTCTCTCTCACACACATCCTCCGCTTATTTAAAATTCAGCTAATCTCCTTTTAACCATATCAACCCATATATGGCTGTTTCTTAGGCTATGGACACTTTTGGCCCTGTTGGCTAGTTTGTCTCTAACAATGTCCACATTATTGCATTTTTATCTAAACCATAATTTTCCAACAAATGAAATTTCTACCACATCTTGAAAATTACATTTTTAGAATAATAATGGCTGATTCCTTGGTTGTGCACAGGCTAATCTCATAGCTTGCATTATATGTCCATGATATATAAAAATGAAATAATATTTTCAAATATTTTTTTACATAATTTGGCTAAATTAAGTTATACATGTGATGTTTACCGTTTTAATTGTTTTCTTCACACAGTACACGTCATATTTTATTTAAAGCTGATCTTTACTGTTTTCCCCTTGGTAAACAAGGTCACTAACTTTTGAAACTTTATTAGAGGCAAAAATGTTGGTTGTGGTGGAAATCATGGCTTACAGCCACACTTTACATAGTTTATTTCACAGATTGTTTAGATTCAAACGTTTCAGGGTCAGTAAGGGTCAGTAAGATTTAAATAGTAATAATAACTTTTATTAAGCAAGAACACAATAAATTGATCAAAAGAGATGCTGTTCTTTTGAACTTTCTATTTCTCAAAGAATCCTGAAGTTTCCATAAAAAATATTTAGCAGCCCAACCATTAAAAATTTGATATTAAAAAGAAATGTTTCTTAAACAGAAAATCAGCATATTGGAATGATTTCTGAAGAATCATGAAACACTGAAGTAATGGCTGCTGAAAATTCTGCTTTGCCATCACAGGAATAAATGACATTTAAAGTATATTAAAATAGAAAACAGTTGCGTAATTAAAGGGGACATCGGAAGCCCATTTTCCACAAGCTGGTATGATTCTTTAGGGTCTTCATGAAATGTCTGCAACATACTTTGGTTAAAACTCCTCAATGGTGGTGTAAAACTACACCCTTTTTACCTTGTCAAAAACAGCTCTGTTCACAGCGACCCGTTTCGGTGCATGTCTCTTTAAATGATAATAAGCTACTGCTCACCCCACCCCTCTCTTCTGTTTTTTTTGTGTATTCGGTGGCGCGTTGCCATCAAAAACAAAACTAATCCACTACGTCTTCAGTGGCTCTGTTGTCGAGAGAAAATGAAGACTCTTATGTTCACTTTACATCCAACTACAAAACACCTGCATTGTCACTACAGCTGCTCGAGCGTGGAGAAAATGGCGCACAGCATACAACTGGTCGAGGGCGGAAATATGCTAATACGGGACAGTCCGTCAGCCATCGTGGGCGGGGCCTGATCAGTATGACATCATACTTCTCAGAAAATCAAAACGGCTTGATTATTGAGACTATTTTTTGGGGATAAAAAAAAGGAGTGAATGGATTTTTATCATTGTAGGATGGTTGTGTCCACACTGCTAAGACACATTTATATGCAAACACCATGTAAAAGTGAATTTTGCATCCGATGTCCTCTTTACATTGTACTAATATTTCACAGTATTACTTTTTTACTGTGCATTTTGATCAAATAAATGCAGCAATGGCGAGCATATGAGATTTTCAAAAACATAAATAAATCTTACTGACCCCAAACTTTAGAACGGTATGTCTCAGTCTTATACAAAATATGGAACTAAATAAGTGTACACTGTAAAAAATGACCGTGAATTTAACGGTAAAAGACTGTAAAAATGCTACAGTAAAAACCTGTTAAATGGTTAACGGTAAATTCCCCTACTATATACGGTGAAAAACTGTATTGGACATTACATGTATTGGACTACACTTACCACCTCTTTTCTGCGAGTACCAAGACTTCTGGGTAATTCGTCAGAGCAGCCCCATTCTCTCAGCACACGTTGCACCTTGTGACGCCACTGCACCAGTGTGAATATTAATAATAAAGCCTCTCAATAAACTGCCCAATTCAATTGTCGGCCTAGTAATCCTATAATCTACAGCCATGACGCTTGGATAGTCTGGAGAGAGACTAGCTGATCCCTCAAAGGCCAACAACTCTATTTGATTTTCACTTTCACGTTGCAGTTTTCCTGTTTTATCTAATACATACGTGGGTCAATGACAGCGAGTTGTTTTCCAGCTAATTCTTCCGCAACAAACAGGTTTGAGTTGTAAAAGCAGCAGTCAGCACTTCACTGAAGTAAACACAGCTAATCAGAGCATGTGATGAACAATGGGAGGGAGACAGTATGTATGTGTGTGAGAGAGAGAGAGAACAGGAAGGGATAGAAATATGCAGTATATTAAACCGAGTCACATGTGCCCGTCGTCCATCGCCTCTATCTCTGTTTGAAGAATTTAAGGTGGTGTCTCGAACTGTAATGGATTATGGCTGTGGAATCTGCATTTGTCACACACGGCAGCTGCAACCTGGTTATTTCAGAAGACCCAGGGCAGAGGGAGGGATTACGGCTGTGGAATCTGCATTTGTCACACACGGCAGCTGCAACCTGGTTATTTCAGAAGAGCCAGGGCAGAGTCCACAAGCACACACACACGGTATGCGTGTGTATGAGGAGAGGGGGGGCTGCTCGAGAAACGAAGACCAAGCCAGCAGTTGCTGAGCGGCTGCTTGGTTTGAGAGTGCAAGCTCTTTTTGTCCGTTCCTCTGCTGTCATCTTGCCGTTGCCTTGCTCTCTCTCTCTCGTTCTCTCTCTTGTTCTCTCTTCCGTCGTCTCCTCACGTTTGGACTCAGTGGGGGAATAAAGCAGGAGAACCCAAGGAAGAAAGCAGGCAGGAAGACGCAGCTCTCTCCTTCTGATCCTCTTCATCAGAGCCCCAGCAGACACTGAGGAGCCAATGGTCATGGTGAAGGAGAAAGGTAGCATGGCATTGCATAGCACTGGGTGGGGACCAGGAGAGAGAGCTCATGCAGAGTGGGAGATTTGTGTGCGTGTTGGATGTAGGGAGGACAGTTTGTTGCTTTAGAAGGATTGCGGTGGGTGAAAATGAATGAGATACTGCGGAATGGAACATAGTGGTACTAGTGATAAACTGATATATCGGGCCGATATTAAGATATTTTGAGATTATCGATAACTGTGCATGATTGATTTCTCAACAGAAAGTAATATTCCAACTAATATTAGTTTGGAAATCTGCCGACACTGTTGTCAATGGATAGTGTGCATTTTTGTTTACTTTTTTAATAATCTGTAAATTAAGTGAAACTTAATCTGAATTTACTGTTGTCATGTTTTTATT
>NW_015540952.1:516583-519197 GCF_001515605.1 Sinocyclocheilus anshuiensis
TATATTGTGTAAAACAGATGTAAAATTCAGTGGATAGTGCATGTTTAATGTTTTCATGTTTTTAAATAATTTTGAATATATTTTGTATGAACTAATAATAAAACAATAGATAGTGCATCTTTTTATAATGTGTAAATTAAGTGTAAAACATTATGTTTTTACAATTAATTTTGAGTATATGGTGTGTAATTTAAGTGTAAAACACAATAGATTGTGTGCATTTTCTGTTTTCAAATATTTTAGGTAATTTCTAGTAGATATTGTGTAAAATAGGCATAATGCGTTGTTTGCTATTATTCAGTTTTGTTAATTATATCGGCATAACGTCAGATATGAGCCACCTTGCTCTTTAGATACCTGTGTTGGCATCAGGCATTAAAAAGCTCATGTTGGTTGACCACATAGTGGTGAAAATGAGAAAGCTTGTGTTTTTGTATTTGTTTGTGGTTCTGAAGCTTGCAGTTAATGTAATGCTAATGTGTGTGTTTGTCTTGGGTTGGTCTTAAAGACGATTACTTTACCACTAAATCACTGCTCAACATGTGGGCTGCACATTGTGCTGTACAAACATAATGTGTGTTTATTATTATTATCCAGAAGACCATTTTATAGACTTTTGTGTTTATGTATCACCATTTGTGTGGTCTGGTACATATTTTACACATTCTAGTATAAAAAATACTGTACACTGATTACTATAGAGATCTATTCATTGTGTGTGAATATGCATAACTGTCTGACTGGTTTGTGCAGGACTTCTTTGCTGGGAGTTCTTTGCCAATATTAAGTGGTAGTAACTTCAGAAGTTTCATGTTATCTGATAAGGGATACCGCATTATAGCAGAAACATCTGGTGAATCTTAAACACTTCATTATCATGTTTGCTCAGGCCTTAGGACCACACCACCTAAATAAAACAATACAGTGAAAAACACCCAGAATAGGACAGAAAGCTGACTGTTATTCAAGAAAAGGAGCTTCAGATGGCACAGTTTCCAGCAGAGTTGTTGTGTAACACTATGTATTCATTTAGAAGGCTATTGAATTATTAACTGAATGCAGGCAGTGCACAGTGCGTTCCTGTTTGGGATTTCTCAGGAAAAAGGGTTGTTTCCCGAAGAAAGCCCTTTGTCACGACTCTGAGACGGAGGTGAAGGATGTTTTGTAACAGCGATGTGTGTGTGTTTTGAAAAGTAGATCATGCTTTAGTAAAAGCTAATAGTGGTCTGCGCAGGATGAGGGAGGGGGAGCGAGGGAAAGAGACACGAGAAGAGAGAGAGACTAAGAGAGAATGAACTCAATAATGCATTTAGCCTATCGCTGTAGCCATGGCAACTGGGGGATGATCTGTTGCTGAGACCGTACCCCGTGTGAATCACAGCACAACACACTGCAAACCCACCTCACACACCTGTATTTACACACAAACACGTGTATGTCAGTGCTTTTATACACATAGTGCTTATATAGCACATAATATGTTCATTAATGCATGTATAGAGTTTCTTCAACATTTATTAACATACAGGCTAGCTGCCACAAGCTAACACACAAACAAAATAGAGAGTTCTACAATATTTTAAATAATAAATTAATATTATTTAAAATACATTGTTTAGAAATCTATAAAAATAAATAAAACCATATATTATAATAAATATTTGATAAATTTATATTAGTAAAATACATTATTTTTGTGCATTGTTTTATTACATTATGCACACATAAAATAATATATATTGTATATTCACATTATACTCTGCCTTGAATATACAGTATTACTTAATATTAAATTAATCCTGCCATATCATTATAAAAATATGTATATCATATTTTTAATATTAATGAATTGATTGATTAATATATTAGTGACATTTAAAATAAAATACACTATTTTAAATATAGTATAAAAATACATAAATTCAAAATATTATTAATGTCATAAGCAGAACATCCATGCTAAACAATCAAGTCTTTATTTGCCAGAAAACTGAAGGAAGACCTTTAAATTTAGTGTCTAGTAATACCTATTTTTTAACGTCTCATTAAATTTATTCAAACATTATCCTACTGTATCATTGGCCAAGTGGAATCTCATTCTCCACTGTGCCAGATTTACAGATTGTCCATTTCCTCCATGCATGCAGCTGGGAAGTGTCTGAGCCTGACTTAGCAACGAAATCACATTCACACAGACACACACACACACACACACACACACACACACACATCCAAACTCCACTCAATATTTGCTTGAATACTCTCTGTACTATCAGTGGTTAAAAGGGAATGATCAGTTGGACTCACGTCAAAGGCACATAACTCTGATAACCTTTCTATAAATGGTCACACAGAGCTTGACGTGATTGTAAATGAGACCGTTGGGTCTAAAAATGTGTTGTTCTGTATCAGAAGAATGCATATACCATTTTTGCAGCCCTATATTTTAGGACAGGATATTTTAGGATAATGATAGTTCAATTCAATTCAAGTTCAATTCAAGTTTATTTGTACAGCGCTTTTCACGATACAAATAATTGCAAAGCAACTTTACAGCAAATTAAGTTTCTACAATATTTAGTGGTAGCTTATCAGTGGTGACTGTCAGTTAATG
>NW_015540952.1:519450-520489 GCF_001515605.1 Sinocyclocheilus anshuiensis
TTATCAGGAAGGCTATTCCAGAGTTTGGGAGCCAAATGCGAAAAAGCTCTACCTCCTTTAGTAGACTTTGCTATCCTAGGTACTACCAAAAGTCCAGAGTTTTGCGACCTTAGGGAGCGTGATGGATTGTAGCGTGGTAGAAGACTAGTTAGGTACGCAGGAGCTAACCCATTAAGGGCCTTATAGGCAAGTAATAATATTTTGTAACTGATACGGAACTTAATAGGTAGCCAGTGCAGAGACTGTAAAATTGGGGTAATATGATCATATTTTCTTGACCTGGTAAGGACTCTAGCCGCTGCATTTTGGACCACCTGTAGCTTGTTTATTGAAGATGCAGGACAACCACCTAGCAGTGCATTACAATAGTCCAGTCTAGAGGTCATGAATGCATGAACTAGCTTTTCTGCATCAGAGTTAGTTAGCCACAGACAGTGTCTCTAAGGACTGTTTCTGACTGCACATATTTATTTCACTATCCATATGAAAGGGTTATAGTATTCACATCGTATGCATAAACAGCTTGTCTGCTACATAGAATTTCAGTGTTGAGCATATTTTTTTGCCCACATAGCACACTGATCTCGAGCAGAAATATGTTGAAAATGCTCTTTAAACCTATTTATCAACCTAAACTTTGACAAAATAGGTTTTTAAGAAGCAATTTAAAATTCTAAAGTATATTACGCAACCATTCATTGATGTAAGTTAACCACAGTAGTGACAAACACCCCTTTTTTATTGAGTAAATATGTCTAAATCCAGATGATTATGCAGGTTGGGGTTTGAATGTCAATACATGTAAGTAAATTACCAATTGGATGTAAATGTGATCCACCTCCTCATGCAAATTAGATTTTAGGACAATCAAGTTTATGTTAATTCTCACTGTCTCACATGCCATAACAAGTTTAATCACTTACATCCATTATTAAAAAAAATACTCAATAGTGACCCAGAAATCAATTCATTTTCTGTGCAGCAGAAACATTCAGAGTGAAAACACAACATGAGTCCTCTGTTAGAGCTACACTACATA
>NW_015540952.1:520519-566454 GCF_001515605.1 Sinocyclocheilus anshuiensis
CTCTCCAGTTACACAGCCTGCAATAATTTAGTGTTAAACTCTACTTAACACCATCATAAGCTTTTTAAATGTGTTCATGTGTATCTGTGTGTGTTAATGGACAGATAGCGTACATTATATCACCACGGGTCAGCGTTTTCATTTGTTTTTGTGAAGCAGTAGATCTGGGTGCTATGACAGAATATACTGTGTGAGACTTTGTTATACTGTGGTAGATATATTTGTACCAACTGTATTAATATAGAATTCAGTTGATGTTCTGTTGATCAGAAAGTAGAGTATTTATATTAGATTTACTGCTTTTGAGTATTTTAAAACTCAGTTGTTACATAATCTGAAGCTGTTTATTTAATATACACTACCGTTCAAAAGTTTAGGGTTAGTTTGATTTTTTAAAAAGAAATAAATACTTTAATCCAAGGAGGCATTAAATTTATCAAAAGTGATTGCTTTACATTGGTAGAAAAATTTCTACTTTTAATAAATGCTGTCCTTTAGAACATTATATACAGTATATTAATAAAACCTAAAAAATTTACATTACAGTTTTCACAAAAAAAAGTAAGCAGCACAGCTGTTTTCAATGTAATAAAATTAAATATTTATTGAGCACCAAATCAGCATATTAGAATGAATTCTGAAAGATCATGTGACTCTGAAAACTAGAGTAAAGGCTGCTGAAAATTCAGCTTTGCATCACAGCAACAAATAACATTGTAATAAATATTTCACACTATTAATGTTTTTATTTTATTTTTTATTGGAAATGTACTATTTGTGCATGCTCATTGCCCCTATTTTTACATTCATATTACTTTTAAGGTCAATTTAAAATTAATCTTAAAAAAGCACTAATAATTTCATAATGGTTAAATGTAATCTTTAACAAATCTCAAAATGAATATCCATTATTTCTTTTCATGTAGCATGACGGTGATATAAAATTTTGTTCATACCATTCAGCATGTTCTTAAATTATACTGTAGATCTTATCCATGAGAAACGAGGTAATCACATTTCTGTGTAATGTTCATAAAACCATTCTTTTCGTGCAACAATTTAAGGATGGTTTTATAGACAATTTACATATAAATAGGTCTTGCACATGTTTCATGAATGAGGCTCATAGTGTTTGTGTTTCAGCCAGGAAGCCTCAATGTTTAGTTGTGCTGTTCTTCACCACCTGCCCACATTCCCTCACATCTGCGTCGAGCGTGACAGAGTAGAGGTAGCATACTCTGCCTTTGGCTGAATGCAGAGAATACATACTGTAGCGGTGTCCAAATATGCCTTTTGTGTGTCTGCTTAATATAGCTACAGTGTGAGCTGTTGTATTAGTTACAGCATGTGTCAGGAAACTCTCCTAGTTTAGCCCATCTGCATGACTGAAACAAGAAACAGTTCAATCTTGGCTAGCCGTTGTCTGTCAGCATTGCAGCTTCACTCTGGGGTTCCATCGTACGAGCTCCCGGTGTCATACTGTTGGCGCCCTGGTAGAGCTGGTTGCTATAGCAACAGCTGTCTCGGGCGGAGGGGGCTAGTTTGAGAAGAAATCCTGTGCTTCAGTTTCAAGGGCCAATAGGAACATTCTTGAGCACAAAACCCTGCCAGAATCTTGTTGCTAATGATTAGTGGCTCGCTCACCACCTCGCCCAGACAAAAGGGAATTCCTGTCATCCACGACAACTTCAGCAGAGAAAAAATAAGGGATGGTGTCCATTTCTTTACTTTATACCGCATGTCAGAGCTCCCATACTGCAATTAAAATAAGAGCACTTTTTATGTACGTTCAAACTTTAAATGTACTTTCATCAGATTGTCATTTGCAGATTGTTAGTGTGCAGTGGTGTTTTTTTATGGAAGCTTGTTTATGAAAAAACAAAACAACAACAAAAAAATAAATAAAATTGCGAGATGTAAACTCAGAATTCTGAAAAAAGTAGCCAGAATTCTGAGATATAAACTAGAAATTGCAAGAAAATAATTCAAAATTGTGACAAAAAAAAAGTCTGAATCGTGAGGTAAAAAGTTGCAATTAACTTTTTCTATTCCGTGGCGGAAATAGGCTTCCATACTTTATTGCACAATAACCAACAGCGTTTGCCTTGATCATGTGACTCTGATTATGCTCGTGGGGTGGCCAAACTACACTTTAAGTTCCATTGACTCCCATTCAAACGCATGCAAATGTGGGAGACAGGAAACGCAAGCTCAAGTGAATTATGCTGCATTCAAAGTTCAAGTCTGATGAACCTGCATTTGTATGCATCACATGAAAATATGTGACCAATAGAAGACTGATACATCACAGCATGAACTTTAGCTGAATTAAAAAAACACAAACTTTAGATCTGCAGGATTACAGCATTGCAGTAGGCCTAATGTGGAGTAGATTGCATATGGTTACATTTTGGATGCATTATATATGATGAACTATGTTTAAAAAAAAATTAAAAAAAATACGCCAAATGTGCAACTTCATATTACAACTATTGAGGTGTCTGTAGAAATGTTGCGCACTCAAAGTCTAGCATGACCATTACTTTAGATCGCGTGGTAGTGTTTCTTGTGCAACAATGAACACAGTATGAGCCTTGCTGTCCAATTCACAATCAACTGACTCTTAGAAATGATTATTTTTAATGCAAGTTTCCTTGTAATTTAGCCATTTGAATCAGATTCACTCAGTCAGCGAATAGATCAGACTTCACAACTGATGCCCACACTGAACTTTGAGTCATTTTTCTGTTATATCAAATTCAAAATAAGCTGGGATTCATGAGGTTCGCAAGGCTAAAATCATTTTATTTACCGACTGGTTGTTCATGTGACGTTTAAATAAAAATAGGTACTTGTAACAAATGTGAATAATTTTTATATTCTAAAAAAAATCATTCAAATAATTAAAAAAATAATGAAAATATTAATTATGTAGTGTATATATGTATAAAATAATATTAGTTATTGAAAACAGGTTTTTAATTAATTTAATAGGAGCTTAATAAAGTCATGAGGCATATGTGACAGGAAAAGAAATATCATGCAATATATGATTAGGAGACATGCAGTATTTGAACAGGCCCCCGGAGCAGTTTATGTAGTGGAGACGCTTTTGGGTGGCAATATTATGTAAGCACATGGCCTGATAAGGAACAGCGAGTGATGGTGGGAGGGAGATGCTTTATGTTAATCTTGCACAAGCCTTTCAAGTGGCCAACGATTAGATTAGAGAGGCATGCGTTAACTCTCCAATTGGGAGAGAGTTATAAAGTGAAGAGGTGTCATTCTGGGGAGAGAGAGAGAGAAGCAGAGTACGGGTTCCTGTGATTTTAATAGTAGTAGTAAATGTCAAAAGGAGGAAGGATAGCGTGAGTAAGAGGAAAGATTTGTAGTCATGCTAATGAGAAGCCACTCTGACAGGTTCAGAGCTCTTTTTGTTCAAATTAACTTTAGCTTTTGAGTGCCACCAGATTTAGAACAGCAGCTTTGAGTGGAGACCATCTTGGCGTGATGACCTTGAACAAATATGGCACAGTGAGGCCTTAAGTGAAACACAGATACTGAGAGACTGAAGTATTGTGAGCCTCAGCACACAGCTCATTCATTATTTCTGTCTGTGCAACGTCTGCTCTCCTTAAGGGCATGTAATTATCAAGATTATAAACAACTGAAGAGTGTACTTGAGTTTTAATGTCTGTTTATAGTGGTGTTTATGTTTTAAAGAAATAGTGCACACCCAAAACTGAAAATTATTTTGGGTGAATTATTCTGTATGCAGTTGTGTCTGCAGACTAGCATGTCACAAGTTAGTAAACGGCAAAGCACAAATGACTCATGACCTTCGTTATGCAACTGTACCGACTCTAAATGACATTTGTGATGAGCAGTACAGATATGTAAACAACACGACTTGTGTAAGCGAGTGTGAGCACCTCTCCGTGTGGCTGTGATAAATAACCACTGCGTGGCAGCCAGCTTGTCCTGCTGATCACTCCAAAAAAAACTCCCAACACCTACTAACACTCCTCTCAAACCCACACAACGTGTGATAGCACCCAAAGTGCGGACATTGGCCTGCTGAAACACTTTCTAGCTAGTTACAAGCATTATGTAATGACGGCTAGTTGAGGTTCAGCCTCATGCTTATTCGTTTCTGGATTTACATGCATATTTATAGCTTTTAATGAAAGTCAACAATGAAAATAGCAGCAGTGCTTAAATGCAGGAACAGTGCAGCCAATTATCAAAACAATTAAGGTTTTAATTTTATATAACTGTGCCATTTGCTTTGTCAAAAAGTAGTTGGACATTACAAACCATATAATAAATAACTGTTGTAATTTAACTAATGATTTAATTGTATTACTCTCTGTGAATGCAATGTTGTGGGTTTGAAGCTCATTAATGAGATAATCCTATCCTCTTTATCTGTGTAACAGTGTTGGCTACTTCCAAAACAGAAGTCTTTGCTAATCCATGTCTCTGTGTTCCTTGACAGTGGCCCATCCTCAGGAACCGCACCATCCACCAGGAAAACTGGTCATCCAGTGCTATAAGTGTGGGGAGCCATGCAAGGGAGAGGTTCTCCGGGTGCAATCCAAGCACTTCCATATAAAATGTTTCACATGCAAAGGTAAGATCTATTTACTACACAGTGGCTGTTAGAACACCTTAATCTATTTGCAAACATTGTGAAAACTTCTGACAGCTCATTTCTTAGGTCAAGAATGACGGATGAATATAGTAGCACCAAATTCCGCTTTAGCCTGTTTGTCATTGTGGAAGTAATTTAATTACATTTAGTCATAGCTTCATCCAAGTCAAAAATGTGACCAAAGGATAAGACGAACAAAGCTGGCTCTGATAAAGCAGATGGCTTGTGGGGTTGAGTAGAGAGGAACCCAGAACTTCATTACCTGATGAATGAAACCAAAGTTAGTCCAAAGCTGTATCATGCCCCCTCCGCACTACCACGGTAATTTAATTAAATGGGCCACTCATTCCTTGTCCAGTCTTCTGTGGTCTTCATGTCTGTTTTACCGGCACCATTTGGCAGGAATTATGGAAAATCTGACTGAATTTGCTTGGTGAGTCTTTCTTGAAATGATATAGGCGGACAACTTTGGCAGGAAGTAGTTTGAGTTTGTCATCACACGTTTTTATTTAGGCCTGTTGTGGTTGTACATGAAGTTCGGACCTTCTTTATTTAGTTGAAGTGTTTTTGGCTGTCTCTCTAAAAGCTTATTTTTCATTCTTTGCACTCCATATAGATCAACCCTCAGGTTATATAAGAGAATGTAAGGTTTATGTGGTGGCGTGTTGCCAGTCGCAAAGAGCAGACAACTCATTTCCTTCTGGAAACCTCAGCAAGAGCTCAATTGCTCAATGTGCCTTTGTATACATGTAAGATAGCACTCAAAGAAGAAAAACGGTCAGTTTTTGCATTCTTGATTAATGGGCAGCACTTCAATATGTAAAACATTGAGGACCTGTTGATAGATAACGGCGTCCTCTTCAGCCGTTTGAATGTCATAGCCATGGCAACCATACTATTAGGTGTCTGTGTCTGGCTGTAAAAACGTTGTATGAGGGGTCTTGACAATAAATATCAGTGCGTCAATAAGCTCCTGTTCCCAACAATCCTTTAAACAGCCCTCAGAAGCTGAGGTCTCTCCGGGTTTTCTTTAATCTCACCTGAACAGTTCACTCCACTTGTAGCTCCTCATTAGTCACTTATTGCTGATGCCGCGTTAGTCACCTCAAACAAGGTCATAAATGAGAGTGCCCTGTCATCACTGAGATGAAGGACTATATGAGGTTTCTTTCTTTCCACTGTTTACGAATGTCAGTATTTGAACTGGTGTCAATCTGCTCAACAATTTTATTATATATACATATTTTTAAATATATTTTTTTATATTATATGATGTTTTATTTTATTTCAGTATTTTAGTGATTTGGAAACAAAATAATGTCTCTTACATTGTCTCGAGTGCTTTGTGAGTTCAGCCCTGCAGTAAGATCATGATGGGCGTATGAGCGGAGACTTACATCATTACTATAGCAACCAATGCAGAGACACTGGATATTGATGACACTGTCTGAACAAACAGATCAGATTTTCTCAGTCACAAAATGGCAGAGTGGACGGTAAGTCCTAAAGACTGGATTTTTTTTTTAACTGGATTTGTATGCATTTTATGTGCTAGTCTAGGAAACTTCACAAGATTTACTTCACAAGCACAGAGTGAATGGAAATGGAAAAATGGAAAAAAGACCAAAATGGCCAGAACTAGTTCACACCAGAACTAGTTAATAGTGAGAATTGGTCCCTATACTAAAGTGTTGCCAAAAATGCTATGATGTAAAATGGATAAGAAATATTTTAGATTCTGCACCATTTCTACTATTTGTGAAATTGGTAATGTGACTCTTTGTACAGACGGTCAGATATTCTTGCTTCCAAGCTCAAGATGCTCATTGGATCATTCTCAAAATGATGCTGGAGAACATAATCATCAGATTTTTCATGCAGCTCAAGTGGTGCTGCCATTAAAGCAAAAGATGGAAAAACCAAATGCATTCTGAAATTCTTGTTGATTGTTAAGTTCAACTTTTCACTCAAATTGCTATGCCCCTGATGGGTCAAATTTTATTATTATAAAATATTATTTATTATATTCAACTTTTTACTCAGTGTTAAAATGTGCACATCAATGCACATGTAACATACATGTAACAGTAACATATATGCATTTTTATGCAAATGATACAAAGCTACACACAAACCAAATATATTCTGAAATTTATGTTGATCTCAATTCAAATTGTTATGCTAAGCAATTTTCCATGGAAAAATATCAGACAATTTTGTATTAAATTAGTAAAATGCGAAATAGAAACATTCAGACTTTTGGACCACACTTTACTTTTTGAGTACCATGTGAGTAATAAATGAATATTGAAATCATTCAGTACCATTATATATACTCAGAGTGTCATTGTTGTCCAGTTGTCCTGCATGGATGCATGGGCATTAACGTATATTAATCCTCATCTTCCTAGATTGTCAAATATAGAACGAGTAAGACTATTAGTCTTTACTAGTGGTCTATTTCTTAAACACAGAGGAGGGCAGGACAAGGGCTCCATAATCTAATGGATCTCCCATATTTCTGGTCAATCAGCTCCATTCCTAGTAATCAGGATTCGGACTGTTGCATAAGGTCTGATGTTACTTTCTCTGTGGATACCTGGCAGGAGTGCTTCAGCTGGGGTGACCTGCCAATACCTGAACT
Organism: Sinocyclocheilus anshuiensis; assembly: GCF_001515605.1. Taxonomy (NCBI): domain Eukaryota; kingdom Metazoa; phylum Chordata; class Actinopteri; order Cypriniformes; family Cyprinidae; genus Sinocyclocheilus; species Sinocyclocheilus anshuiensis. The sequence goes on from NW_015540952.1 coordinate 527,818, forward strand.
CTGGCAAGAGAAGATGCAGTGCTCTACAGCTCAGTTGTAAGCTAATGAGCCTTGCTGTGCTCTATTAGTTTCATTTGTTCACTCTAAGCAGGCTCACTTAGACCACTAGAGTGAGCATTTGCAGTCGACATCTCCAGCTCCGCTCCCCCCTTCTCCACGGTGATCACTTTATATTCCTGTCCACGTCTCACCCTGTCTTTCTGCACGTTCTCTTTCCCTCTCTTTCTCTCGCTCTGTGTGTGAATGCTGTGTCAGTCTGCAAGCCTGTGTGTGCTATTTCGGGCATAGTCTCCGGGAGCTGTTAAAGCGCTGCAATGCTGGAAATAGCTCTGCTGATCCCCATTGGGAGGATAAGACGGCAGAGGAGGGGTCTGCACACACCTGTGTGCTTGTGTGTGTGCCAGTCACTCCGCAGCTGTGGGTTTGCATTAATGATGAGTGGCAGATGCCCCTCGGAGTCAAAGGTTACGTGCCTGAACTGTCATTCTCACAGCCAAGAAGATGATGTCACGGGTTGACCTCAAAGCAACAGATTCCTTTCACAAGTTTGAGCATTTCATTTATATGAGGATGTGTTTTGATGAAGTTACTGCTGTTTTCATTGTTTTCGTTTTATGAGTTTTTCTCTGTGAGAACCAGATCATGTTACTTAAACTGAGAAATTGTTCCTATTGAATAAGAGGAAACGGAATCCCTAATTCTGTGGCTGCAGTTAAATAAATGTTCTGATTCATCACCATTGTAAAAAAGAATGGAAAACAATTACAATGGAAGTCTAAGAGTGATTATACAAATGTCACACTATTTCCAATAGCATTTTTTATAGTATTTATAATATTTAAAAAATGTATATGCAGGTTTTTGTTTTTGTGTGCACACACCTAGGTTGTTCTGCAATTGTTAAAGGGATACTTTACCCGAAAAGGAAATTTCTGCCATAATTTACTCACCCTCAAGTTGTTCCAACCTGTGTGAATTTCTTTCTTCTGCTGAACACGAGAGAAGATATTTGGAGAATGTTGGTAACCAAAACAGTTTTTCCATAATATGGAAGTCAATGGGGACCAGCAAATGTTGGGTTACCCACATTATTCAAAATATCTTACTTTATGTTCAGCAGAAGAAAGAAACTTCTAGATGTTTGGAACAAATTATGGGTAATGATTGCAGAATTTTCATTTTGGGTGAATTATCCCTTTAAGTGAATCCACACATCTATGCAAGTTACACTGATTCAAATCATGTTTGGGATCAGTAAGATTTTTATTAATTTGAAATAAGTCTTATGTTCTTCAAGGCTGAAAGGTTCATGAGCATAAATAGATTTTACAGCATTTTACTGAACAAATTATACTGTATGTGCACTATGTATAAAACTAAGCTCAACATTTCTGCTTCAGATTCTAAAGTAAAATCGCCCATATACTTCAAATGTAAGTGCATTGCTATCTGCAGTGTTTTGTTGTTGTTGTTAGTTAGTTTTTACAAACTAAAAGATGTGCTAATTGTTTACATAATAATAAAATATGTTAGTTACACTTTAGTTTGGGGACCAGTTCTCAGTATTAACCAACCATTAACTGCGACTTTTGCCTCAATAAACTTATAATTTGCTTATTAATAGTTAGTAAGTTTAGGTATGGTGTTAAGTTTAGGTATGGTGTAGGATTAAGGGATCTAAAATATGGTTATTCAGAATAAGGCATTAATATGTGCTTTATAAGTGCTAATAGACTTATAAATGCTAGTAATATGCATGCTAATAAGCAACTCGTTAATAGTGAGAATTGGTCCCTAAACTAAAGTGTTACCAATATTTTTTATGGTAACTGACAGGATGCTGGTGGTGACAATAGATCTTACCTTGCATTTAATCTGGTTTATTTCTTTAAGAGTTTTAATAGAGTTTTGTGTGTATGTGTGTGGTAAGGGCTAATGAGATTCTTTATTTAGAAAAAAGTGGAGCCAGAGAAATTCAGACAGGCCTTACTAAAATAGTGGAGAGGATTTTTCTGGCACCTGTCACTGTCAGAGACACACATTACCAACCAGCCATACTCCATGTTGCACACATATAGACTCAAACACACACACGTGCACACACACACACACACACACACACACACATGCTCCTTCCATTCCTTCTCCCATTAACTAAACAGTTGTCAGTTGTAAAACAACCTCTCTAGTTTATGCAACCACACACACACACACACACACACACACACACACACACACACACACACACACACACACACATTTCTCACCCAGTCTTTCTCTGTCAGTCTCCAAAGTGGACAATCATAAAAGCCATTATAACTCATAACACAGTAAGCCATTGTGAAAGCAACAAATAATGTACTGCTCTCTCTAAAACCCAGCATTAAGTCAGCAAGTTGCCTCGGATACAAAACACAAACTGTTATGTAGTGATGTGTCTGAAACTAGCCCTGTAATGTCAGATCGAAGGCTGTAATACTGTGGCTTCACACATGCAGCTGGGACAGGAATCAACGAGGAGTCCAACCAGAGGTCATCCTAAGAATGTCCATGAATCAAAATTTTTACTTTATCTTGAGAAAAAGGCTGCTCTGTTTGTGAATGATTGATTTAGATGAAAAGTGTCAAAAAAAATTGAAAAAAAAAAGAAGTAATTATTAACTTAGATTGGAGTGTTTTATCTGGCTATGACGTTGCAGATATATTTCTGTCTCACTTGAAAAATCCCAATTTACATCTATTTAATGTATCATTTTCTCAGCAATGATATTTAACAGAGACTTCTGCTTAAGTGTCCTGCTTCTCAGATTTTCATCTTCAGAGAAAGCGACTCAAGTAATCTAATTTAATTGATTGTCTCTTCTAAGTTTATTATTTTACCTGAATACTGAGCTCAGAAAATGACAATTCTGAGCAATTTTCTTCTAGGTGAGTTATTATTACGCTACCATGTTTCTACTGTGGTACCACCACAGTCTATTTTTGTAAGAGCAGTAAAAATCAGCACTACCTAAAAACTGTCATTCAAAAGTCTGAAAATATGTTTCTGAAAAATGTGACCCTGTCTGTGAAATCCAGGCTAAAGTCTTCAAATCTAATTATGAGATAACAAGCATCAAAGTTTGATTTCAACCATTAATTTTACTACGATTTCAATCTTTGACATGGCCTTACTCAGTCAATATTAAAGATATAAAGATATATATTTTCATCTTTTTGAAAGATGATTTTATGTAGAAAACAGTAAATCACAAAAAAAATTACTTTAGATAATAGGTTTTCACAGGCAGGGTCACAGTAGTTCTTATAGTTATATAGTTTTTATTGTTATAGTAGTTTTAAACAGTAGTGTATATATGCCTTTTTTTTTTTTTTCAATTTTTATAAACAGTTGACATTTTTCTTGCTGTCATGAATTTTTATCAGTCAATTCTTCATACTGTCCTGTGCGCTTTATTAAATTTGCTGTGCTCTACCATGTAAACTTTAAGACTCACCCATGCAGTGGCTCATGGGAAATTATTATAAGCGCAGGAAATATATGTTTAAGGATTTAAATTACTTGCAGCATACAGTACCATCTGCATTCCTTGCTGAGGTCAGACTCAGAATTCTGCTCCCAGGTGAATCATACATTTGTGCCACGTAGACTCAGTGGTCATTTTAACGATCTCTGCATTTTATTTTGCAACTTTGCTCAATGTACATACACCTCAACTCAAGCAGCATGAAAGATGTCGCCATTAGTATCCACTCACTCTGTCAATGCAGAAAATCAAGCCAACAAAATTAGCTTTTGTTATTGATGTTTATGATCTACATACAGCTAAATGGAGTTTTTTTTTAAGGGTTCATATAAAAATAAACACTTGATTTACTCCAAACTCATATGACTTTATTTCTTCTGTGGCACACACACACAAAAAAAGAAATTTGATGAAATTTACTGTTTGTTTCTCCATGCAAGTACATAGAATGGGGATTGAAGCTTCAAAAATGATGCTAAGTCACCATAGGCATATCATAAAACTGGTCAATATGATATTCATAAGCCACCTGAATCAATACAGTACCTTTGTGTGAGAAACAGGCTGAAATTTAAATCTTTATTTCGTAATAATTTACCACTGCAACCTGATCATTAAAACACTGAATGAAGTACGGGATCAGTCCTATTTATGAACATGTGAACCAGATCAACCGATTTATTGTACAGATGATAACAGTCAATTTTTACTTCTCTAATGAATGCAGTTTTTTGGCTGAACTATTCTTTTAAACTCTCCCACATATTCAGCCTGAGATCTCTGGTCATGATGCTGGACAGCCTGTCTGAACAGTTTGTTATAACGCTGTTGTTGGTAGTATCACATGGATAATAAATGGTCCCATGCTCTGTGCCAAGAGGCCCCTCATGCCAGCCAGGGTTCTTGTTTGGGAATCATTTTATCTGCTCTATTAGCTGATCTCACACAGTGATTAAGTGCACAAAAATGAAGTATAAAACCACACCACACTAAAAAGATGAGAGAAAACTACACAGAGACTGTTTGTCTATACATCCCACTGCTGTTACGGTATTTGAGGGTGAGATGTCTCTCCATGAGGAGAAACTAGGAGTCATGTAGAAGTCTCAAACAAAGTGGAGAGAAACCCATGCAGAAAGAGTGCTATCCACTAACGTGCAGGGGAGAAAGCAGCATGCTGGGAATCTCATTAAAATATTGATGAAGTCTGTGAAAGCTTGTTTAATGTCTGCAATATACTGTATGGGAAACCCGGGGTATTCTGCGCTTCTGCACTCTGAATCTGAACTAAAAAAAGTCACATTTGAGTTGAATCAGATGTCCCTACTCTTCTTAAATCTTTCCAGTATTTCATATGAATCATTTTTTTTCTGTTTCCATTCAGACGGAGGCAGTTAGAGAGTGTGAGGATGGAGAGGATGACTCAGTGATTGAGAGTATGGATGGATGTTTGTTTGTTCTGGGAGGAGTTAACAGGCTGTTCTGTTGAGGAGGGATCTGACAGACAGCCGAGAGCATCATTACACTTGCATCATTGCTCACGACACACACACACACACACACACACACACACACACACACACATGCACACGCACAGTTGAACTCCCAGTCACTCCAGTCTATGTAACTACTGCTTCTCTTCTGTTAAGAAGACATGTTTTAAAAGGTTAAAGGCCTGCAGACATGTTTAGATGGTTAATATGTTATATAGAGGTTATATAGCAGATATACGTATAAGCAAATTTTACCTAACAATACTAGTTTTGACCCGCAGGGGGTGCTGTGTGCAAACTGCTCTGGTGCCCTAGTTTTTTTATAATGTAGATTTGGTGTTGTCTCAAGATGGGACATCTAACTTGAAATATAACTGCAGACAGCCCAGGATAGTAGTGGCAGTTTTATCCCTGTGGTCTGTGGTTACAAGATGTGCATGAAACAACATTAATGGGTTTGACATTTTCTAAACTGGCATCCTGGCATTTTGTACCCTGTCAGTGAAGGTTACCCAAATGCCAGACACAAGCGAGGGCACTGGCTGCGACTCTTACACAACTCTCTCTGCTAATCACTGCTGTCTCCAAAGCCACCTGCTTGTCACATTCGTCTGTCTAAATAGACCTAATCTTCCAGAAACAGAAGACAGATTCAATGAAGCAAAAGATATGATGACAGCTATGGAGATGAGAGTACAAATAACATTTTGGATTTGTGTTGAAAACTTAATGTGAAAAACGTTAAACCAAATGATCATTTTAAGTCAGTTTATTCATTTGGCAAAGATGGGAATGAATCTCCTTAGCTATATTATCAATCAAACTATATTTGTGTCACGCCCCTGGACTCATTGTGTTGTGTTTTCCCTCCACATGTGTTCCGTGTCACCGTAAATTTGTTATTCCATGCACCTGTGTTTCCCCAATTATCCTGTGTTTATAAGCCATAGTCCATTCAGTTCATGTTTGTCGGAGATTATATGTCAACCCTGGTGTTTCCTGTGCTCCTGTCTGCCCCGTGTATTTCCTTGGATGTTTGGATTAAAAGACTATTGTTTTCGTGTACTCCTGGTCTCCTCACCATAGGCAAAGTGTGACAATTTGTTCCACTTTTACTAACTAGAGATGTATACATATGTACTATTTTGTGTTGTTTGTTATTTCTATAAATCAGAGATGCCCAAACCAGGGCCCAGAGGCCAAAGTTGGCCAGTGATGACCTTTGATTTGGCCTGATGCCATATCACAAGATGAGGGAAAAACATAGAAAAAAAAAACATATCTTTGTTTCTAATTTATATATATATTTTTTTTTAATTTTTAATTTTTGCATTAAAATGTGAGGAAACAATTTGAAATGAATTTGCTTAAAAAAATGTAAAAATCTCATGGTCAGACATTAATAAAGTCCATGAAACCGTAAGGTATAATAATGAGTCACAAAGGTGCTGAAATTTAGCCTAGTGCAGGTTTCCCAAACTGGAGTTTGTGAAGGAATTGCTAGGTTAAATGATAAAAATATAACATTTAAATAAATTAATAAAAATAAAAATAATCAAAAATAAATTACTTAATAAAAATAAGATTATTAATAGTTAGTAAGGTTATAAACTAGTAATAGATAATAAGTAATAGGTAATAAAAATAAGATTTTTTTACATGAGAGAACTGTGAACAGGCAAATATGTTGTTAAATTATTAAATGATATAATATAAATATGCAGAACTTCAAGTAAATATTTAATTTAATCACATTAAGCAGTGGTGCTAAAACCGGAGATGGGGGTTTGAATGTGGTCTGCGTCATATGCTGTTTCTTCTCCATTTTGTCCATATTTTCCTGTGAAATGTACACTCCATTTCATAAAATGGTGACCAACTGTGCCCCTTATATATTTACAGGTTGGGATGTATTAGGATAGACAGAGAAAAACAGATAGAGAGAGAAAAAAGGACTGAGAGGAAGTGAGAAAAAAGGGGACTTGTTGAGAAGGGGGTATCATGTGACGCTAAACAAGCTGTTAAATATCAGTCTTAGTCTGCCAAGGAGCTTTCAGACAGATCTGGCATGTGTGACGGCAGGATTCCACATAGACACGCTTGCCAAGAGGACACAGACCTAACACACCTATTCATGCAGACCTATATAAAGTGTCTGAACTTGTGCCAGAGTCTTGAAAGCTCATGAAATCTTTAGCATACCAAACTCTCTCTTTATACACCTTTGTCCTCAGGTATTGGCCAAGATGAGCTTAAGGCCCCCTGACCTTATGTTTGCTGGCAACCAAAATGTGTAAATCCCAGTGCAAAAGAGATGCACTAGTGTGACTACTGAGTTTGAGAGCCAAACCAAGTGTCAATTATTTGGAAGCGGATGGTGTGTGTTTCAACATTGTGTTTCAGATTTCACTCGACTGTCTTATACTGTTTGATCTCATTAAACTTTCTAATTCTATTCTAATTTCTGATTTCTTTGTTCTTGAATTGACATTCAGTGTGCGGTTGTGACCTGGCCCAAGGAGGTTTCTTCATGAAGAACGGGGAGTACCTATGCACGCTGGACTACCAGAGGCTACATGGCACTCGCTGTAATGGCTGTGGAGATTTTGTTGAAGGAGAGGTGGTCACTGCTCTTGGGAAGACCTACCATCCCACATGTTTTGTCTGCACTGTTTGCAAGTAAGAGTTTACCAAAAGCAAGCCCATTTCATCCGCATTAAAACATGTATGACTTGTATTTGTATGTGAAGAAAAAGCTGAATTAGCCTTGGACTTGCTAACACAATAAGTTAGCTAGTACTAGAAGTCAATTAGCCATTTTCCTGTTTAACACTGTAAAGCTGCTTCAACACAGTAAACAAAAAAAACTAAACAAAAAACTGAAAAAAAATATTGTTAAATATTATTACAATTTAAAATATTTTTTCTATTTTAATAGATTTTAAAATGTAGTTTATTCCTGTGATGACAAAGCTGAGTTTTCAGCAGCCATTACTTCAGTCTTCAGTGTTACATGATCCTTAAGAAATCATCCTATTGTTCTGCTTAATATTTTTGTGGAAACCATGATGCATTTTTTTCAGGATTCTTTGGAAGTTCAAAAGAACATTTATCTGAATATCTGAAATTGATTTTTTTTTGTAGTTGTTACTGTCACTTCTGATCCAATTAATGCATCCTTGCAAAATAAAAGTATACATTTCTTTTTTTGAAAAAAATGACTGACCCCAAACATTTTAATGGTAGTGTAAATGCCTAAATGTCTTTGCATCCTTCTTCTGTTGCCAGACAGCCATTTCCCGCTGGTGATCGAGTCACGTTTAATGGAAAAGACAGTCTCTGCCAGAGTTGCGTCCAGCAAACTTCCCCGACTCCCAAAGACATCAGCGCCTCTAGTAGTGAGTCCACACTTGCGCACACACGTGTGTTTGTGCTTATTGGTTAAATTTTAGTGTCCTACTCAGATTTCAGCTTGCCACAATCATCCCCTTTTATAGATGTGTTAGATTGTGTAGTTTATGCGTGTGTTGACAGGTCTTATACTGCTCAGGACTCAAGGTCATTGCTGCTAGTTGGAAACTCACTGTCTCTCAATCCCATCAGAAGCTATATGCTTTGGTTTCGTCAGCATCTAAATCCACTGTTTGGAATATCAGGAACCATGATGTGATGCATTTTGGAAAATCTGAAGTCTGGATTTGTAGTTTTTTCAAAGGAGTAGTTGACCCCAAAATGAAAGTTCTGTCATCATTTACTCACCCTCAAGTTGTTTCAAACCTTTAGGAGTTTCTTTATTTTGTTGAACATAAAAAAAAGTTGTATTTTGTAAGTATTTTGAAGAATGTGGGTAACCAAACAGTTGCTGGTCCCTATTGACTTCCGTAGTGTGGAAAAAAATACTATGGAAGTCATTGGGGACCAGAAACTCTTTGGTTCAACAGAAGAAAGAAACTCATACAGGTTTTGAACAGATTTCGAACAGATTTTTAAAAGATTGAGTAGTGCACTCCAGCCTTTATTAGCAATGCTCTAAAATCCAGTCAGAATATATTTGAAACCGCATAGCAACACCCTGACAACCACCACAAACTCTTAGGCAATGCTTATATCAGTCAGAATACATGTGCTGTACGTTATCAACACAGGAATGTCTTGGCAACCATCCACAGCACCCAAACACCACAATGGCTTTTACACAGGGAAGTATTTTTTCCGATATATTGTTTTAATAAAGATCCCTGCTTCTTTTCAGACTTCTCTAGGGTTACTTGAGTTGACAGGATGCTTAGACCAATTCCTGTGCTGTCAACCAGGGAAAAACTGATTTCCTAAAAATCTTTCTCTCTTTGATTTCTTTCACTCTTTTATCTCACTTTGAGGAAGTTCTTCATCCTCCTCCGGTAGATTAGGGGTCCTCTTTGTGTAATTTAAACTGCGGGGCCCCAGGAGTCAAGCAGACAGGCACAGAGAATGAGAGAGGCTCAGAGCCAATGAAAAGCTCAGAGAACTCCAGTGCCTGCTGGTTGTCCTATTCTCTCTCACTCGCATTCTCTGAGCTTCCGCTTTCTGATACATTCTAGACTGATGGATGCTGACAGGTCAGGACTCCATATGTGTAGAATGTGCCGATTTCCTGAGGCTTGGGATTTCCTTATTATAGTAAATGGCTTTAGTCATTAAACTCAAATTGTCATAAAGCAGGGAATTGTTGTTGTTACATAACAACATCAGGTGATGGACAATTACAGGAGCAATTTAGCAATGAATAGCTGCTGTGTTGCAGAGGAGAGAATTAATGTAATTCTAAACATTGCCTCATGGGATTGAGTTGATTGAAAAAAACATTGTGTAGATCAAGTATTAGTGAAGTTTGACGATTTTTGCTTGGGTGGAAAAAAGGTGCAGGATACACACACACACAACACACATTACTGTTCAAAAACAAGATTTAATACTTATTCAAGAACATATATATAAAACGCGACAGTAAATAAAGACAATGTTACAAATGATTTCAGATAAATGCTGTTTTTTTAACTCTCTGTTCATCAAAGAATTCTGAAAAGATGTATCTACAAAAATATTAAGCAGAACAACTGTTTTCAGCATTGATAATAATACGCTACTTGAGCACCAGATCATAATATTAGAATAATTTCTGGAGGATCATGTGACACTGAAGACTGGAGTAATGAAGATTGGTGTAAAATAGTCAATTTCAAAATAAATTAATTTCATAATATTGCTGTTTTTACTATAATTTTGTATCTAATAAATGCAGCTTTGGTGAACATAACAGACTTCTTTCAAAAACATTTAAAAATATTACCTACCCTAAACTTTTGAAAAAATAAAATAAATTATAATATGCTACATAAGTATGCTAAGTGTTTTTAGACATCACAGCATTATAATGTACAGTATGAAAAATATAATTTTTTTTGACCATTTTAACTTTAAATGAGTGTAACATAACAACAAATGTTATCCTAATGTAAAAAAAGGGAAAATTAGCATGCACAATTAAATATTTGCCGATATGGTATCACTATTTTAGTCATAACCATGAATTTTATTTTAATCTGCCTATGTGTCCATGCACTTCCTCATTCTGTCTCTCTTTCCTGTCTTCCTTTCACTCTTTCTCAGTTATCTTTCTCCTCTTCTCCTATATGTGCAAGTGTCCGTACATACACACACAGACAGGAACTTAAAGAGCCGTAACGAATATATCTTTGTGTCATGCATGGCTGATTATTTGTCATTCAGGAACCCCAGGAAATGATTTGAGGCCGATGAAAGTCTTTAGCCCAGATAGATAAGTGCTTAATTTTTTTTTGGAAGGCGCTGATTGTTTCAAGCCATGATAATGCTGCTTTGGCAAACCCCACGAAGCTTTTACCGCATGACACTTCTAAAAACCTGCTCTGAGTTTGAGAGTTTAGATAAACCTTATGACAGGTGGATTGAACACAGGTCTCTCTGAAACGTTCCCTTCTTCTCTTTCTCGACACACATTGCACACACACACACATTGCACACACACACACACATACTCTCTGCAGGTCTCTAGCACACACACACAGTGCAGGCAGAGATCGAGAAGGCTTAAATGATGGACCTCCCCGCCCGTGTTGCCAACTGCTTTCAATTGAAAGTAGCTAAAACTGGTAGCTAAATGTCACTAGATGACATCATAATGGCAAATTCACTGATCTATATAAAGATGAACGTAGATCAGTGGGCAAGATGAGAACTTAGATAAGGTTTGTCCAAGCAGTTGCTATATTTGTCCCTAAACTTTTGAAAAAAGTCTCAAAAGGGGCAGGGAAGTCGCTAAATCTAGCTACAAAGTAGCTAAATTGGCAACACTGCTCCCCGCCCCTCCGCATCCGTCCCTGCTTTTTAAAAAAGCTTTTGGGATTTCAGCCAAGGAACATAAATAGAAGATGACAACCATGAGCTATTTTTATCCCTCAGCCTTTTAAACACGTTACACATATATTAACTAAATTTCTTCGAGTTCCTTCAGGAAGAAGCTCCAGCTTGTGGAGAGAAGATGCTCAGCTTTTTAGAAATGGTTCTGTAGGCTCTTATTCAATTAGTCATGAAATATAATGATGATTCACTATTGACTGCTGCATGAATTTAATGGATACAATATGCATTGCTTGAAATGATTTCTGAGAGCCTGAATATTCAGTGCTGTATGTTGTAAATCAACAGGCCTCAAAAACTAAGGGAGTTTTTTTTTTTAGTTGACACTGACATCTAGTGGAGAGAATTGTTTTTGCACACCTAATTAACCCCAAAATCTTTAAAAATGTATGAATGTAATTGCATCATATCCGAATATGCCTGCCCTACTGTGTATCATCATTATTGCTAACTAAAACTATTAAAAACTATTTGAAATAAAGTTGAACTAAAATATGAATATTAGATGAAAAACTTAAAAAACTGGAGGAATGTGAAAAAAAACGAACTGTAATAAATAAGTTTAAGTACTGAAATTCGTTAAAACTAAAACTGAAATAAAAATAATTGAAATCTACACAGATTAAAAAATATATTTTTAAATTATTTAAAAATAATAATATTTAAAAATGACAATAAAATGACAAAAGCATATAACATATTTGCTAAAATATATATGAAAATTTAAAATATTAAAATAAAATCAAGTTCAAAATATTAATATATTCTATAATAGTATGTAAATAATACTAAAATAACACTGCTGTGTATCATAGGAAAAGCGCTAAATTAAATATCTTGTGAATAGCAATTGCAAATCTTATCATGGCTGATGGCTGATAAACTAAATATTTTTGGCTATTAAAAAAAAAAGGCTCTTTAATATGTGTTGTCCAACTTCTCATTAACATGTCAAAATGTCATTTTCTGGCTGCTGTTCATTCATTATGTGTGTGTGATGTGTGCATCTGTGTGTGCTCTCTTGCAGACTGTGCAGGATGTGGCAGGAATATAAAGAACGGTCAGGCTCTTCTGGCCTTGGACAGCCAGTGGCACCTCGGCTGTTTCAAGTGCAAGGCCTGTGGGAAAGTGCTGAGCGGGGAGTACATCAGCAAGTGAGCTATGCCTTAATTATTTTTTTATCTCTCGCAATCTCATGCCTACCTCTCTCTCTCTATAATTCCCCCTCTCTTATCTGTCCTCTTTTCTAATAGAATTCAATTTTTGCTCTTATCCTTGATTCATTGAGATGACATAGAATACAGTAAAAACATAAATCTCTGTTCTCTCTCTTACTGTCCTACTCTCTTTTTTAAGGGATGGTTCTCCGTACTGTGAGAAAGACTACCAGATTAATTTTGGCGTGCAGTGTGAGGCCTGTCATCGGTTTATCACAGGGAAAGTTCTGGAGGTGAGTAACCAGTATGCATATATTGACTGAACGTCTCGTCTGCTTCTGATAATATTTAGGCAGCATATTAAGGTATCATAGCTGCGCTCCAGATGTAAAGGTGGTTGCAAAAGTTAGGCAGCATTATTATATTGCCTTCTAAAATATATACGGTAGCATGAGCAATCTAATCACATAATAATGCGTTGGGGATAAAGCAAAAGAAATGTTGAAGTTAATCTATTTAGAATTTATTTAGTACCAAGACATATTAATATTGTTTTATAATGTTATTAAAATATTGCAATATTATAAAATGCAATGTAATACAATTATTTTATGCTATATACACTGCCAATAAGAAATTTGGGTCAGTAAACTTAAACAAAGCAAGAACACATTCAGTTGATCAAAAGTGAAGTAAAGATGTCTATAATGTTACAAAGGATTTCTGTTTCAAAAAAATGCTGTTCTTTTGAACTTTACAACATTGTGGTTTCCACAACATTATTAAGCAGCGTCTGTTTTCAACATTCCCTGAGCACCAAATCAGCATATTAAAATAATTTCTGTAAAAATATATCACAATATTACTGTTTTTACCAACACCAAACTTTTGAAAAGTAGTGTATTTTTTCAACCTACAGCAAGTTTCATTTCTCATTTATGAAGTATTTACTTTGTCTCAGGTACTTCTCATACACTTCATTAAGAGAAATAAAAATCACACAAATTGTTGACATACAGTATAGACATACAGTCGGTATAGAAAAGAGTCACCCTTTTAAAATAATCACATTTTGTTGCATTGCAGCCTGAAATGAAGACGGACACAGTTTTTGTTTGATCAAGCTGTATTTACTCAGTGCAACTTATAGCATCCAAGTGAAAGATATAACACCGACATGTCAGAAAGAGCCATAAAATTAATATATGTAGTACAGCATAGGTAATATTGTCTCTAGATAATTTGGTAAGAAACCTTTGAGTTCAGATTGAAATCTCTGACTTTTATTTGCAACAAAACATCTTATTCTGACAAATTTGAGCACAGTTTGAAACGTTGTGTTTTTTCCTGATGAGTCTATTTTCTCAGGAGAAAAGTCTGAGAAGCAGGAGACCTAATTTGCTCTGATTTTAGTCCCGTTGATTTCTAGAAGACACATATGAGATATTACTGAGATCTCTGTTGTGAGTTTTCTTGCCTTACGGATATTAAAATGGTCTCTTGTGGATTTTCAGTGTTCAGAGTTTTATAGTTATGTCAGTATGTGTCAGTGTTCCAGATTCTTACACTTCCGCTCCCACTAAACATCTGGATCCCCTAAGAGTGGAGTCGTTAGTCTGACCCATGTCCACACGCACATCTCAACATCCAACAACATGGCTGAACTTACATCATTTCTCCATTCATCAAACATTTTAGAACTGACACCGGCCCACTGGGAATAGAGCAAAGCAGCACCGTTGGCTGGATTCCAAGGTCCCGCCCAGCTATTGTACACGGGACGGCCCCTTTGAGGCCAGGCCCCTCTGATAGGGTGGGAGAGCGGTGAGATAGAGAAGGGGGAATTTAGGAAAATTCTCAAGAAAAGTCGAAGGGAAAACGTGAGGAACTGAAGGGGAATTTAGGAGTTCTCTCGAACAAGAGAGTGCAAGTGACAAAAGTGATTTTAACCGTAAAGTCGCAGGGCTGGGGTGCCACACGAGCAGCCTGCCGGAGGTAATATTTCTAAACTGTTTCAGAGGCGATTTCTCATTTTTTATTTTAAAGCACTTGACAAACATGTTTGCAGTTATGTCACAATGTGTGTTCTGGTCGGTTTTAGGAGCAACTTGTAATATAAGCGTGCGGATGGTGTTTATCAACAGAGTGTAAATACTTCAGAGCTTTTTCTTTGCTGTTTGGGTGATCATGGTCAAACCTTGTCATCCTGATTATACTGACCTGTCAACAGTCTATTAGTTACTGGTTCTCATCAGTGCTCTCGCATACACAGTCTGTTTGCACTTGTACCCTCAAGTAGACTAGTTGTGTTTATGGGGATCTGTGCAGCCACAGATGGTGGAAAGGAAGTGCACTGGAATCTTATGCATGTGTGAGCGCAGGAGATCAAAACCAGCTCTCTGGCTATATAAATCCAAGCAGATATGTATAGAATCTCGATGTAATGTTGAGAGCAACAGATGCCGCTGGTCTGCAGATGGCATCGCGCTCGTGCCAAGGAGGCCATTCAGATTTGATGAGGGACGAATAGTGCTTAAAAAAATTGTTTTGGAACTCTGTTATTTTAGGTTTGGTTATGAATTAAGACTTTGCAGTTAACAGTTTGTTTTCTGTGTATTAAACATTTATGTTGTTAACAGATGCTCACACATGCTATTTTGCTCAGTGTTAGCTTGATTACTCTGGGCTGTCAGCTTCTATTTGTCAACCGTGAATAAGTTATTTAACTGCAATGAATTTTCACTCTCATTAAACCTCTCCAATAAGTGTCTAATGTGGCTATCCAAAAATGACAAGTCGGCCTCTCTGGCCCTGCATTATCTCACCACACATACACACACACACACACACACACACACACACACACACACACATGCATATCCAGAGTATATTAGACACCCGGAGGGAACTTGCTCAGAGGTTGTTCTTTTGAAGGTCATGAGACCTAATGGAGTTTTTTTTTTAATTAAAAGAAATAAAAATAGATGCAAATGAGAAATGAAATAGTTGACAGAGTAAAACTACAGAGCTATAAATTAAATATGGATAGCATAGCTCACATAATTTGGCTTCAGAAGAATTTTATGTGAAGAGTTCTGACTTTTGAGTGCAGACTTTCAAACATTCAAAAGCTTGCTGTCAGTGAAATGTTTTTTTTTAAGAAATTAATACTTTTATTCAGCAAGGATGCATTCAATTAATCAAAGGTGACAGTAAAGACATATCAATTTCAAATAAATACTGTTCTTTTAAACTTTCTATTCAACAAAGAATCCTAAAATAAATGTATCACAAAAATGTTAAGTAGCACAACTGTTTTAAACATTGATGATAATAAACAATGTTTCATTAGCACCAAATCAGCATATTAAAATGATTTCCGAAGGATCATGTGACACTGAAGACTGGTGTAATGGCCGCTGAAAATTCAGCTTTGTTCTTATGGGAATGAATTATTATAATTAATAAATATTTTTAAATATAATAAAATAGAACATTTAAAATAGTAATAATATTTAGTAATATTACTGTTTTTACTCTATTTTGATCAAGAAAATGCAGCCTTGGAGATAACTTCTTTCAAATATCTTATATTAACTATTAAATCTGAGCACAATTTGTGACGTTGTGATCTTTTCTGAACTTCTAGAGGCACAAATGTATGGGGAAATATCAGTATAATAATATTATCTTATTGCTGTCCAGGAACAGTGATTGTTATATTAAAGAGAACTCATTTGTGTTTTTCTTTTCTTTTGGGTGTATTCTCTTTCTCTTTTTTACACTTGTGACTGTTGGGTTTTGTTTACAGGGTTTGGTTTTTCTGTTTTTCTGCTCCGCAAACAGAACCTTGTCAGATTCACTTGTCTGGCTCTTTCCTCAGTGGAGTGTGGCGTGGAGTGTTTTAGTTCAACTAGAAGAGAAGATATACACAACAATACAGTCAGGCAATACAAAATGGGGTTATGTTACTGACTACAGATGAAAGTCACTCCTACTGGAATTCATACACACACTGCAAATGCTAGACCAGTAAAAATGTCCATTCTAGAATCATGCAGTGACCAGCCTGGCCAACTCACTTGGTTTTACACTGGTTAGGCTGGTCTGGTTTGATGGGTTGAGACAAATTTTTGGCCCATGTTAAGCTAGGAAAGCAGCTGGCTGACTAGCTAAACCATCTGAACATTGTTTTGGCCAGATTGGGAGGTAGTTAGATTATCTGAACACTATTTTAGCTGGGATTGGAAATCAACTACGACCAGCAAAAGCAGTTTTTTCAGTATAGTGCTTTTAGTTCAATAAAGTCTTGCTGGTTATGATGGATAAACAACCTAGTAGGGTCAGCTGCACATTAACATTCCATGCATGGGACCAGCATTCAAAATAATATACATCTATCCAAGCACTTTCTCTTTTTCTCTTCATCCCTGTTTCCCTCCCTCTCTCTGGCTCTGTCTTCTGTCCACACCCCTCCATCTGGGCTGAAGCAGAGGCATGGTCTGTTCTTGGCCCCTTTCTTCAGAGTTCACTGCTCTATGTTTTCTGTGTTGGCTTCTTGTGATGCAATAGGAAATGACTGCTAGCCGTCTGTCTCAGACAGAGCACTACACAGAGAGGTAGAACATGTTGTCACTCTGGTTTGTTTACTGGAAAACTGTTACATGGCCTTGTTGCCATGGCGAGGAGGCCCGGGAGCCGAGGGGGTCACATCTGTGTGAAATCATGCGTTTCAGCTGCATTGCCTCATAGTTCAAGTCATCAGAGGACCATGGGATGTTTCCCCTGCAGAGGAGCCAAATGGGCAACTCCCTCCTCAGCAATCAGAACTCCAGCTGATAGAGGAACAACAAAACAATTGAATTGTTTTGAGAAGCAGAAGAGATAAACAAAGCTTTAGGTTTTCTGGTGCAGTATAGCTCCTGTGAACATTTGATATAAATTTCAAAGAGAAAAAGAGCAAATCCTCTTCTTTCTTTTTTTTAGGAACAATTCACTCTTTCTCAATTCACAAATCCTCTTCTTTCTTTTTTTTAGGAACAACTCACTCTTTCTCAATTCACAAATCCTCTTCTTTCTTTTTTTTTTTTAGGAACAATTCACCTTTTTGACTTTTCTTTTTTTCCATGAAACACAGGAGAAAAAAAAAGTAGTTATTGTTAGATTTATATTTCCCATAAATATAAAAAATTCTTACCGTAACTCTGGTAACATGGTTGAAATTCAAACTAAATATTATATGGGTTGTTTTATAATCTGTTCTTTCATAATTTGGTACATGTGTAAATACAGCTGATTTCTTTATTTTAGCTAAATATTTCCATGAAACACAGCAGAAGATATTTTTAAGAATATTCTGGCTACTCTTTGTTAAGCTCCAAAATGTGCTATAAAAATATTATAAAGGTAGTTCCCTTTCATGGGAACTTCGAACTGTGTCCTCTAGGGGTCGCTATGGGGAAAGTTCCCTATTCAGGGAACCATGGTTACACAAGTAACCTGAGACGTTTTTCATACAAAACTATCATATTGGCAAGACTTGAAGAATGGGCTGCTTTTATGATAATGATACTGTTGTTGTTGTTGTTGGTGTTGTTTTGTTGTTGTTGTCATTTTAGCAACTTCAATCCTAATTCACTTTTATTGAATGAAAAAGAAAGTTTTGAATGTTCTTAAAAATATCTCGTTTTGTGTTCCACAGAAAAAAAGAAAGTCATACAAGTTTGGAATAGCATGAGGCTTAGTACAGTAAACGATGACAGAATGCAAATTTCTTTGGATGAACTATGCTTTTAAGAAGGAATAAAACAATAAAGAAAGAGAGAAAAATAACAGATAAAGGATACAAATCAAAAAGAAGAAAAAGGGCAATAATACAAAGTGTTGCCTCAAGAAAGAGGGTTTTAAGGAGGTTTTGAAGGAGAGAGAGATGTCAGAAAAGCAGGGCTCATCAGCATTCCCAGAGCTAACTGAAAGCAGCAGAATGATGAAACAGTACTGCAGATGACTTACAGCTGTGTGCTAGAGTGATGATACACACATGAACCACCATATTATGTGGAATGTACTGCACCTTTAGCTATGACTGGTATGCTACACTAACGTTCAAAGGTCTGGGGTCAATAAGATGTTTTTGAAAGAAGTCTCTTATGCTCACCAAGGCTGCATTTATTTAATCAAAAACAGGAGTATTGTGAAATAGTATAACAATTGAAAATAACTATTTTCTATTTTAATATATTTGTATTAAATATATTTCTACGATGGCAAAGCTGACTTTTCAGCAGCCATTACTCCAATCTCCAATTCAAAATAACAGAATTAATTTTAACTGAAAGCTTATGTAGGATTATAAATGTCTTTAATGACACTATTGCTTGTGGTAGAGAATGACCTTCCAAAGTTAAACAGACTGACAGACTGCAGTGTTTCTCAGGCTTTCCAGCTCCCTGGTGAACCTCCCAGCTCTCAGATATCAGAATTCCAGCCCATAGCTGTAGCTGGTGGACAGTGTTGCGGTGGTTCGCACACATGCATCTGACATGTTAAGCTATAGGGGATGCAGGTTCACATCCAGTTTGCAACATTATATAGCTGCCTAAAACTATAAAATAAACTCTGTATGATTATGTTAAGTGTGTATATGTGTGCATGCCTTTGTGCTGCTGTGCAAACAGTGACTCTGCAGATCTTAACAGAGGTACATTCACTACATTCACACATATGGAGTGATGAGAGCAAAATACAAAGAATGAAGGAAAGAGCCTTTTTTAGAAGAAGTGAAGTGCACTGAAGGGGCAGCACACCTGTTCTGTTTCGCTCTGTCACAGATGTTAAGGAATTTGTATTTCAGTCTGTTTTGTCCAGTGTCATGTCTCCCTGGAATGATTTTTTCTTGTGTTTCTTGTGAATTCTGTTGACCTCTGAATGTTGACTTTTGCCCCTAACAGGCAGGAGATAAGCACTACCATCCAAGCTGTGCACGATGCAGCAGATGCAATCAAATGTTCACGGAGGGAGAGGAGATGTACTTACAGGGTGAGCACAACACTTTAATGGTACCTTTAATACAGAGGATTGAAGCATTTCTCGTACTTTCCACAAAAAGGTTACAAAATTACACTTGAAACTTTTGAAACTAACTAGTTGACATGTCTAAATATAGATGATTTTATTATTTTAGAAAATCAGATGAAATAATTCAAAGACAGTAGTTATTGATAAAATTATATTTCCCATAAATTAAAGAAAAATATTTGTTTGGTCATTTTTCTTATGATAACCTTGGTAACAGGGTTGAAGTTCAAGCTAAATGTTATATAAGCTGTTAACAGGGTTGAAAGATTTCATTTCCTATTGGATGTTCATGGATGTTGCATGTATTTTTGCTACCCTGTTGCCATAATTTGGGACATGTCTACACATACAGCTGGTTTTGTTGTTAAAATAAAATTAATTAAATTAAAATAAAAAAATAATAAATAGTAGTTATTGGAAAAATGTTTCCCATAATTTAAGGGAAAATATTTGTTTGATCTTTTTTTAATTTTGGTAACATGGTTGAATGTTTGAGCTTGACAAATGAGGTCAATACTTCGATTTCTATACAAATGAAGCAAATTATGTTAGTAGAATGTGCTATTTGTAATAGGGGAAAACCATATGGTAAAAGAATTCTGATATACCCACCCTTATTTTGTCTTAATTTCTCTCTCTCTCTCTCTCTCTCTCTCTCTCTCTCAGGTTGTACAGTATGGCATCCAGACTGTAAGAACAACAGTAGAGTGGAAGAGAAGTACAGAGTGAGTATCTATCTATCTAAACTCTTACTGTGAGCCAGTCAGTCACTTAATCAGCCCTGTCTCTCTCTCTCTCTGAAAGAGAAAACTTTGCTGAGCTCCTCCCTCATATTATTCCCAGAAACAACAGTCTTCAAAACACTTGGAGATGTTTAAAATGCTCACATTCTTCAACTTGCTTTTTAAAACTTCCCCAAGTTGAATCCAAGGTTAAAATGAGGTCTCAGGTGCTCTAGCTGAAGCGTTACATCTGAATCACAAAAAGAGAATCTATGTGTGTGTTTGTCAGTGTGTATTTTGTCCATTCTGTTGTGATTCTCCTCCTTAGGCAGCTTGGCAGCATCCTAAAGGAAAACCCAGTCCATTTGATATCTTTTACCCCCAGTCTCAGATTCAGAGCCGGGGCCCAGGTGGCTCTCGGCTGGGCCGGCATCCCCTGGGCAGTCGTGAGGTTTGCAGTCTTCTGCTCTGCACTCCCTCCAAACTGCAATGCTTCCGGCTAACTCAACTTTCTCAGAGAGTCCTGTTTTACTTCGAAGCAAGACTTAACTGCTGTGTGTTTTTTAGCTTCATATTAGTTAACTTACATCCCCCACAGCAAGACTGAATGTGCTTGCTCTCTCCTTCTGCAAGTTAGGTCATAATCACAATGTTATGAATTCACAAAAAATAACCTTTTGTCCCACAAAATCAGGATCTGCCTGCATGCATAAGATAGTAAGCAAGGCTGCGAGTAGGTGGCTATGGATGAAGTGCTTGAGTTAGATGACCGCTGGGTATGATGGATGATTCAGGTGTTTTGTTGAGTGTGATGTCATATCCTGTAATGCCTTTTCCTCCCTTCACAGCCCCTTCCACCCTCAGTAACATCTCTGCACCAATCAGAAAGGCAGGTACTGTATTCGGCTTCTGGCAGCAGATTGGAGAACCCTGAGTGTGTTTTGCGGCTCTTGCCTTTGCAGTCACCCACCAGCTCACCCACTCACCCCATAACAGCCTGTGTGTGAATCATTACGCTTTTCACCGCTGCAGGCATGTGGCTCAAGTCCTCCAGTACTCCATTCACCATTACAGGAATGACAGCTGTTTGACTCTTCATGCAGAACCATCTCAGATATGAGCTCACAATGTAGCTAACAGAACTGGCCACTTATACAGAATATTCTTTCTAAGGTAGCCCAATTCTGGTGTTTTTGATGACCTAGAGTCATATCTGAGGGATTGGCTGCCATGGCTGCATATTGTATGATATGAAACAGAATGCATCTTGGGAAGGCTTGCATTAGAGTATGAGGCAATATGAGCTGGAAATCCTGTAGCTTTCTAATTTGTGCTGAATGAAAGCTAAAAAAAATAGTGCCTCCTTCACCCAAAAATTACAATTTTGTCATAATTTACTCTCGTCATTCATCCTCATGTCTTTGAAAGCTGTATGACTTCCCTTGTGAAAAAGAAGTGTGCTTAGTTAGACTGAACATGCATTTATAGTGTACTTCAAATCTTAAAGGTACATTTTTTAAAAATGCACATTCAGATAATATAATATTAATGAAATAAAAGGCCACTTAATGACAGTACACTTTCATGACTGTTTCATAACACACTTAGGTAAACATAAAAAAATAAATCAATAAATGTTTACTTTAAAGTATGTTTTTAAAACATTATGTTAATCTTTCATCTGACTTTAAAAAGTACACTTATTTTAATGTGTTGACGCATACATACAAAGCACATGTAAAGTACTTAATTATCATTTTAACTGTAGTGTGTTATTCGATATTAGATTTAAAATTATATATTTTTGAAATTAACTAAATTGCAAATTCATCGTTACAAATTTGTAATAACAAATATATTTAAATACGTGATATACAAGTTTCAATAAAAATTACATTATATTTTAGTTTACCATGTCAGTACATTCATCAGTATTCATCAGATGTAAGAAACTATGTAAGAAAATAGAAATAATTAAGAAATTACATTTAAAGATATACTTAAATGGGTAAAATATACTCAATAAGTAAATATAATTGCAATTATCATACGATTAAGCATCCAAAAACATACAAAAATTCAAATAACAACTTAAATTTCAGCATGTTCCTCACAAAAACCTATTGTATGGCTTTTGAAGACTTGAAATAGTGCATGATTTACTTTATGACATTTTGTGGTCCTCTTTTGTAGCTTGAAAGCCCCAGTCTCCATTCACTTCCATTTCATGAAAAAGAGCAGTGTGAACATTCTTCAGACTTTCTCCTTTTCTGTTTCATGGAAAAACAAAAGTCATATAGATTTGGAATGACATGAGATTAAGTAACTGTTGACAAAACGTTCATTTTTAGCTGAGCTACCCCTTTAAGCTTCCCACTAGCATATATGAGTGTGTTTAGGAATACGTGTGTGTATTTGTTTTCAGCTTATTGCTAACAACACAACATCTCGTTGTCCCGCAGCCAACGAGGTCATCGTCTGAGAGTATCTGTTCGAGACCTGGCTCGAGCATCCCTGGATCTCCAGGTCATACCATCTATGTGAGTCCCACTCATCGGCGCCCCCAATCGTTTCCAGAGTCTGTCAGATATTACCACTCAATCCACAACGGATACTGATGCTGCTATACTTCAGGGTCGATGTTTAAAAAAAAAACATGCAGGAAAAGCACAGGAGTTTGCTTCACCTTCTTTCTACTCTTTGCCTTCGCCTTGTATTCAATATCTGTAGCATCATTTTAGTATGTAACCAAATTTAGAGAAACATTTACAATAACACTGTTCAGCAAATGTTAAGCCGGGTAGCTTCTCTCATAAGCATGCCTCCAAAAACAACAGCGTTCATCTTTCCACAGTGTATGTTCACCCTGTGTGATGACCTTTGTGAGAGCTGTAGCTCTGTTTGGATGTGATGTGGATGACCTTTCACCTGTGCCCTGACCTCTTCCTCATCAACACCTTTTCTCCCTGTGTTTCTCCACTTATGTGTCCCCTCCCTCCCTGTCCCTCATCCTCTCCTTCCTCCAGGCAAAAGTAGACAATGAGATTATTGATTACAAGGACCTAGCAGCCATCCCCAGAGTCAAGGCCATTTATGACATAGAGCGTCCAGACATGATATCCTATGAGTCTCTCCATTCCACCTCCTCCACCCTGGAAAGACAAGGAAGGCGCAGCCCCGGAGAGGTAATCCGAATCGTAAACTTTTAGTGTCTCTCTAATAAACAAGCGATGTGCTTTTATGACCTAATATGATATGTATAGCCACTGTATGGCTGTGTAGAAATTATAATGTCACCAATTTATGTTTATAAATTTATTCTAATTTTTTGGACTAGGTGTGGCTTTCATAAAAAGTCAACTTTAGCTGTTTTACCTCAAATCAGACAGCGCCCCTGCCTAAAATTTTGTGAACAGCCATACTCTATACATTTAACATCCTTGTACTTCAATTTGGAGATCTGGACAGTCTAGTCTAGTGGTTCTTAACCTTTTTAACTCCAGGGCCTCCATCGCACAGCACAATATTAGAAGGCCCACTTCATATACGCTAAGACATATTAGCGTATGTGAATATGATATGATAGTATTTCAAACTGTAATTATGACAGTTTTAAAACGTTTTTTATTGATATATTGAATTAATTCACGTGATTAATTAAATAAATTAATAAAAAGTTAATTAACCAACATTCATTTTGTTATTCCAGAATTAATATTCTGTATTCCAGAATGGTGTGTTCTTCAAAAACAATATGGATAAAAAATAAATATATAGATGTAAAATTTAGTTAATTATGTAATTATGACAAAGCTGTTTTTAAACTTTTGTATTGTTATATAAATTAATTTGGCTTACTAGATATATTACCTTAACCACAATTAATTTTGTGATTCCAGAAATTGTTCTGTGTTTCAGAACTGTATATTCTTTAATAAAAACAACAGTAATTATGCAATTATGAAAAAAAAATTATTGATATATTCAATTAAATTTGTTAAATAAATGCATCAAATTAATTAACCATAATTCATTTTGTTACAGAAGTTATGTTCTTCAATAAAAACAAGTTATTGAGTGAAAATAGATTTAGATGTAAAATAGTATATAGGCTACATCTTGATTTCATGTTTATTTTTACAACTATAAATTTGATTTATATATATTAATAGTAATTTATTAATTTCAATACATTAAAGTCTTCCTGCGGCCCCCTTGGATATTTGCTGAGGCCCTCTAATGGGCCTCGGGCCCCCTGGTTTAGAACCACTGGTCTAGTCTCGATTACCAAAACTGCACATGGGTTTTAGCCACTTTGGCCACCTAGTTGCTACCAGACTACCGCTATATAACAGACCCAACTCTGCCAATGCTCCATCTTTGTGATAATACGGTCCCATCCCCAGTTCCCTATCACAGTAACCATAATACCTCTCTGACCCCATGATCCCATTAGTGTTCCAAAAAACACTATTGGTTGAGACTCTCAGGCCACAGACAGAGCAGATGTGAGCAAGTGTGTGTATTTGCTCGTTTCTCTGTATGTGATCATGTACATTGCATGTATTCCTGTCAACATGTTAGCTTTATGTCTATGCATGAAAAGAATATGAGAGATGTGTTTTTTATTCTCTGTGACTGCTCTTGTTCCCTTTGTCTATTAAACATTGTTCTGCTGTACCCGAAAACGCCTGTGCGCCTTCTCTGTGTAGAGACAGCAGTGTCACAGCGCCACCTGGTGACTATAATCAAAATCTCAGACACTCTGCGGTGATGAAGATGTGTTAAAGGGATATTTCCGGGTTTTTTCATCTGCATCTGTGGTTGATTACCAAAGCCAATCATTTAGACTTGTCCTTGACTGTGTATAAACAAACAGAAAATGTATTTACAAGTACACACTTACAATATAAGTCTATCAAGCAATGGGCCGGGGTCCTATAAGTAGTAGAAATGTGAAGTTCATATTATTGTTTTCACTTACATTAATTATTAACTAGAAATGTTACTTTTTGTTGGCTGTTATGTTGTATAAATCATCAGGAGGGACTACTTTTTAGGTGTAGGAAATTTTGGTTATGCATTGCAACACAATAAAATAAAATAAAAATTACAGCAATTACACCATACCGTTCAAAAAATTCGTTGGTAATGTTCCTGAAAGAATTTCATTTTTAAGGCTGCATTGATTTGATAAAAAAAAAAAAAAATCAATAAAAGTATCAATATTGTGACATATTATAACATTAACAATTAACTCAGTTAATTAATTGTTTTCTATTTTAAAGTGTATTTTTTTCCTGTGATGCCAAAGATGAATTTTCAGCAGCCATTACTCCAGTAGAAATCATTTTAATATGCTGATTTGGTGCTAAAGTAACATTTCTTATTATTATTAATAAGGAAACAGTTGTGCTTCTTAATATTTTTGTGTATAAATGTCATACATTTTTTCATGATTCTTTAAAGAAGTTGAAAATCTAAAATGAAAAAGAACAGCATTTGTCGCATTTGATCAATATAATGCATCCCTTCTAAATAAAAGTATTAATTTCTTTAAAAAAAAAAAGAAAAGAAAAAGAAATAAATACTTACCCCAAATATTGTTTGGTGTATCGATATTTTCACTGGAAAACAAGACCAAGATATTAATTAAGCAAAACTGGGTTTACTTTTTTAGTTGGTCATGACATGAGTTTATGACATGTATGCCATAGCAGAAATAGCCGCAAAGAAAGGGTCAGTAAATTGTTTTATCACACCAGTTTTATGCTAACACTTTCGAAAGAATGTAGTAGATTATTTTCTTAGTAGTGCAGCCCACTAGCCAAATAGACTTCCATTGTAAGTGTTTTACAGTTAACAAAATTACTGTCTGTGATAATCAAGTTGAAAACGACCAAGAATATACCTTTAATGCATACCATATTCTTGAGTCACCGACAGGTTCATAGAGTAACCAAACTCAACCCCTTTCCTCCCATACAGCCTGTCAAAGCCTCAGGTGGCAGCCCTCCCAGAGGCAGAGCCACAGTAAGTGTGAGCAGGATAGAAATAAGGCCACTGACATAACCAATTAGTTTGTGGATTACCAACCCAAACTAAGAAGAACACAACTAACATATTCATTTACAAGCCTTACCTAATCAAACAAGCATGAACATCTAATGCCTCTTACACCTAGTTTCTCTCATCTCATTGGCCGCTATCTGAACTCTTAAGTGTGTACTCAAGCACCCAATGAAAAACTGAAGAATCTTTCAAGCTTCTATGTGTGCCATGGCAATGGTGTACATTCATGCTCATTCTCAATGAACTGATATGATTCTCCCAGAAAACATACATCTGATCCGTGTCACTTCTCATTCTAGGCTTTAGCATAACATTAGCATCTAACATTCAGAACGAACACTGCAAGCGCCTTTTTGCAATTCTTATTTCACCTTCATTAGATTCATTTAATTTAAAACATCATCCAATGCATGTTGGGTCACAGAAAACACAGCTGTTTCCATGTCGCATAACATAATGTTATTTTTAGTGATTTTAATTCTGTGTCCACATTCCCAGACCCTGCCACAAGACCCCTCCTCATTGTCTGCAGAAACAGTAAGTTGTCAGTGACCTCTCTCTGAACCCTGCCACAGCTGTG
The DNA here is from genome assembly GCF_001515605.1 of Sinocyclocheilus anshuiensis. Classification (NCBI taxonomy): domain Eukaryota; kingdom Metazoa; phylum Chordata; class Actinopteri; order Cypriniformes; family Cyprinidae; genus Sinocyclocheilus; species Sinocyclocheilus anshuiensis. The sequence goes on from NW_015540952.1 coordinate 554,884, forward strand.
GCCACAATTTTCTCTCTCTTAAATGTACTCATCCTGAAGATGGTACTGAGCTTCAGCTGACTCTTGAGCACTGGAAGAAGTCCTCATGGCAAACACTCAAAAGTGTCCTGTTGGAGTGTGCGTTCATGTCTGTCTGTATGTCTGTCATTGTCCCAGCTACAGCTGAGTGAATCTCACAAAATTAAGCTTATTATGATTTTTTTGGATTGTTTTGTATTTTTTTGTATTCAAAAGCTCAATAAGATTTTATTTAAAACAAATTCATCTTTTATTCAGCAAGAATGCATTTAATTGATCAAAAGTGACAGGTTTTTAATTTTTTACATAAAATCTATTTCAATTAAATGCTGTTCTTTTAAACTTTTTATTCATCAAAGAACCCTGCATGAAAAAAGGAAAAACGTATCAAAGTTTTTATTCAAGACTGATAATAATAAATGATTCTTGAGCATCAAATCAGCATATTTGAATTATTTATTTTCAGCATATTTGGATCGTGTGACACTGAAGACTTGAGTAATGGCTGCTGAAAATTCAGCTTTGCATCTCAGGAATAAATCACTTTTTAAAATATATTCAAATAGAAACTTTATTTTAAATTTTAATTAATTAAATTGGAATTGTTTTTTTTTTTTTTACTGTAATTTTGGTCAAATAAATGCAGCCTTGGAGGCTTTTCCAAACACTTACATTTACGTTTACATTTACATTTAGTCATTTTGCAGACGCTTTTATCCAAAGCGACTTACAATTTGGGATACATAAAGCGATTCTTCTTAAAGAGGCAAACAGATACAGGAAGTGCTTGTAATACCAAGTTTCTAGACATTGTTCAAATAAGTACAAGCTAGAAAGAGAAGGAATAAATAAAGAGAGAATTTTTTTTTTTTTTTATAATGATGATGAAGTCAAGTAGCTTCGAAAGAGATGAGTTTTCAGCTGTCGCTTGAAAACTTAAAACAATTTAAAATTAAATTTAATGTATCTAATTTCTTATTTTGTTCTTTTAACTTTGAGGTGAACAGTTTTGTGACATTCACCCATAAAACAACTAATATATAAACAGCCTAATATACAAAACCTTAAAAAGCAGTGGCATGATTTAACTTCCTGTTCCTAATCGTATTATTTGCTTTTCTGACCTGCTCTATCTAGCATACAGTCTCCTATCCACCTTTTAGTACTGATTCTGATGCATACTTACATAGAGCTTTTGTTCCTGTTCTGTTTCAGTCTCCAAGAACACTGTCTCCCACCCCATCCGCTGAGGTTAGAGGCTGTTTATAATGCTTAGTTTTCTTTATTACTCTAGAGCAGGGGTGTCAAACTCAATTCCTGGAGGGCCAGAGCCCTGCAGAGTTTTACACTAGAGCCAATAGTACATGTTCATTAAACCATGTCTTGAAAACATAGTCCACCCAAAAATAAAAGTTCTGTCATCATTTAGCCACCCTCATTCTTTAACACAAAATAAGATATTTTGAAGAATGTTGGTAACCAAACAGTTTTAGCTGACTTGCATAATATGGTCTAAAAATAGAATGAAAGTCAATGGGGACTAAAACTGTTTGGTCACCAACGTTCTTCAAAATATCTAAAAGGTGAGTAAATGATGACAGAATTTTCATTTTTGGGTGCCTTTAATGCATTTAGTAATGTGAATGTATTTTGAACCTTCCAATATGTGATGTTGTGTGTGCATGTCTACCGTAGGGTTGTTATGACATGAGGGAGCGCATCATACAAAGATCCACCAGTCAGGGCTCCATCGGCTCTCCGGTTTACCACCGCCATAACTATATACCCCCTCTGTCCAAGTCACCCCAGCACTTCCACAGACCAGGTGAGTCAAATGAAATTATCCAAATCCTTCCTCTTTAGGATTCCAGTGGAGTGTATGGATGAGCAAGATCTCCTTACAACATTTTGGCCTCGCGTTGCCTTTTCTTGCTTTCCGTTTCCTCCTGAGCTTGTAACCTGCCTCCCTCCTCTGCTCACATGTGCTCCTTCCATCCTCTTTTTTCCTTCATCCTCCTCCTCTGTTCCTCTTCCTCTTCTCTGAGCGGCCGGCAGGAATGCTGAAGCCCTGCTCCTCTTTGCGCTCCAGCGACACGCGCCCTACCTCCCCTTTCCGACATCACTTCCTCCCCCATAACAAAGGTAAGGCCTCTCCACTCCCCTCTCCACTTCTCCTCGTTCCCAGTGTTAATATTGTTCCGTAGACACAAATCCACCCCCCTCCTCTGATTCAGGCCTGCTAAAATGTCTTGACTGTGACTTTTTAGCTTGTAAAGCTGTGCTTTTGCCGGCTCTGTTTGAGAAATGACTAAGTCCTGGAGTTGAAATGCTTGAATGGCAACCATATGAGGTCAAGGGCTGCTTTTGATATGTAAATCCAACTGAAGCACATCTAATGCAAGTTGCTAATGCACAGTTTAATCACATGCTCATGTGTGTAATGTCCCTCTGTCCTCTCCACGGATTCTTTCTGCATAGGTATATCTTGGCTTCATGGCTGTTGTTGACTCTGTGTAGAGCAATTCGGTGCCCGTGGCAGTTCAGAAGCATGCTGGTCCTGTGTTTTGACCATTCAGAATTTGGTGTATTTGACAGTTAATTAACCACCAGTTATATGCCAGCTCATTAACCAACATTTAATCAAGTCACTGTGACATCACTAATACTCTTATACTAATAACTTTGTTCCAAAACATAGTGAGTTGCCTTGCTGTTTACGGTCTACATAGCCTTCTTAAGGTGGCAACCTAACTGAAATGAAACTTGTATTTTAAAACACCAGTAATTCTGTGTGTCATACATTTGCATGTCTATTTTTTATATAATTTTTCATGACAAATTAAGCATATCCCCCAAATAATTATAATAATATTTTTCATTATTATTATTATAAAAATAATAATAATTTGGGGGATATACTTGACATAGATTCTTACATTTTGTAACAGCAGGGGAGTGCATGTGATGTCTTGAAATGCTGTCTATGTAGACAGCTCACTAGTTTTTGGAACATGTTCATGTTGCATGCTTACATTTGTTTTCTCACAGGCAAAAAGTAACCCTTTAAAGCAGGATTCGCCAAACTCAGTCCTGGAGGGTCGGTGTCCTGCAGAGTTTAGCTCCAACTTGCCTCAACACACCTGCCTGGCAGTTTCAAGTGTACCTAGCAAGACCTTGATTAGCTTATTCAGGTGTTTTTGATTAGGGTTGGAGCTAAACTCTGCAGGACACTGGCCCTCCAGGACCGAGTTTGGTGACCCCTGCTTTAAAGGATATTCAGTCGTGTTATCATCAGACAACGTCTTCCTAGCGGTGTGAATTTTACACATATCTTTTTACTGTGGTGGTGAATGTTACCGTGTTCATGATTGTGAAGTTTTTGCATGCTGCTTTCCTGAGGCATTTCTCCTTTTCCAATCTGTATGTCCTTCAACACCTGTTCTCTTCCGTGGGGCCGACCCACACAGTCCAGTCCGTCTCTCTGTCACCTCTCTGTTGAAGCCCTTTTCTGTTCGTCCATCTTTCTGACAATGAAGATTTATTCAGGCATTATTCTCTTTTTCTTTCCTTCTTTTTATGTTCTTTTCTTTCTCCCGCTTATTCTGCTCTTCTTGTTTGGAGGCACTGAGCCATCCAGTGGCCGGAGTTCTCCTCTTTCCTCTCGGCCGGCCACCCCAACCCTCTCTCTGACCCCTAAACATTTCCACATCCCAGGTAGGAGCCGGAGCATCATCTCCCTGTTTTTTCTTCTCTAGAGAGTTTTTCTGCTGTCTCTCTCTCCCTCAATTCTTTCATTTCAATCCCTTCCATAATGCATCTATGCTTTTTCTTATTTATTGTTTTGATTGTAGATTTTGTTTACCTCTTATGCTGAGTTCATGTACTGCCACAAATGATTCAGAAATTTTGGTCATACTTTCGCATTTCCCCACATCATGATCATAACTGATTCGATTGGAGTGTCTTATTTGTGATTGAGCTGGTATTAGAAATGTGTTGTTAAAACTAGATCTTTATTTTCTAATTCACAGACCAAGGCATTAACATGTATAGAAAACCACCAATCTACAAACAGCATGGTATAGTTGCTTCAAATTTTAAGCTTATTCTATCTATCTATCTATCTATCTATCTATCTATCTAAAAAAAGATTTATTTTACACGGCAAAAAATGTTTGTTTTTTTTGGTGCCTGTCATTATGGTGTGTCCGCAAGCATGATTTCTGACAATTATTTTTATTATTTATATTTATATGTTTATGTGTGTTGGCTCCATCCATCCATTAATTTGTGATTATGATGCTTTGATCACATCCTATGTTCACATGTAAGTACCATTTGACATCATAAACTTTTCTCATTTTTGAGACTCTTTTTCTTTAATCACTTCCTCACAACCGATTCGCCTACGGCAAGAAACTAAAATCCTCCTTTAACAATTGCCATAAAACTTTGATTCTGCCTTCTAATTGCATGATGTTATTGCCTGCAAGATCCCATAACAAATTCACTGACACCTCAGATGACTCTGCTTTGGTCTCTATCTTGCATACTCTGCAAATCTTCACATTAGGCTAGTTTCAGTAAACTGAACGGCACCTTTTGAATGGTTGTGTTTACCGGTTTCAAACTACAGTTCATATATCTCAATTTTTCTGCTTGCTTAATATTATAAAAATCTATACATTTGCAGTAGCATGTGTGCTCTATCCACTTTATACTCTCCTGTACTAAATGCAGTACTGGCCATTGACATTCAAAGCTTTTGATACTGTCTCTGAATATACTCTACTGGTGTTTTACTCAAAAAAAAAAAAGACTAATTGATTAATTGCATTATGCCTATTTAGCTGATTTTTTACACATAAAAATCCTGAAATGCTTTGAACTGAATGGCCAGCACTAAACTTATTGCCAGCCTATGAGAGTCCGTCACTGATAGTCCAGTTCCCCCAAAATACCGATTCAGATTCAGCTGCCCTGGCAGCCCAAAGCAAGTCCGCTGATGACATCATCAAATCATCCAAGTTCCCCGCTGCCCACGCCCCCCGGCCGGACGAAACACCAAAGATCGAGACCGACTACTGGCCGTGTCCTCCGTCCCTTGCTGCTTTAGGTACGCTCCTGCTGCTGGCAGTAACCAAAAACGAATGGAAGCCATCTGTGAATTCAAACGATGCTCTGTGGGTGGAGAACTCTTGAATTGCTGCTGGTAAATTTGGCCTGGTGTTCCCATCTGACTGGTCCTAGAGCCGGTTGTGGTGGCAGTAAATCTGAGGGAAACTTTAGGATGCTATAGATGGCTTTACAGGGACATAAATTTGCCAATGCTAATAAATCAATTTCATTTTCAATCAAAAATCATTTCACCACTCAGTCTGACCATGTTTTTATTTTTTATGATTTGTTTTTATATTATTTAACTCATTGTTATTTTTGTTCGATTATGTGTACAACTGAACTCTTGAGGTTCCGTTGCAGGTCACCATGGGTACAATGACATGACAATGTTGCAATCATCTCAATATTTTTTGCCTTTTTCTTTCATGGACGGGCAGGCTCAGATGGGAGGAGTCGGTCACGGGACGAAGAAGAGGAAGAGCAACTGAAACGCAGACATCTTCAGGAAGAACATCTCAGCAAGGTCAAGCACGTATTAATGCTTATACATTCCTTGTGTCATTTTTTTTAGTCAAAACAGCCATTTAAATGCATATATGTGCCAAATTATGCTGCATTGCACAGTGTTATTTACACATGCTGTCTGCATTGTTTTATTACCCAAATCACTGAAATAATTATGCAAACACACCTAATTTGCATATTTGCACAGTGACTGGGGGTGTTTAGTGAATAAGGCTAATACATGCAGGCTAATAAGCATGCTAAAGTGGAATAAATTTAACCTCTATGTGATCGTACTTTCAGTACTTTCACTCATATGACTGTGTTTAACTGCAGATCCAGTCTGGACTTGGAAAGCTCATTCTGAAGGAGGAGATGGAAAAGGAGATGAACAGAGAGAGATACATACGAAGTGTGGCCGCCCAGCGCTTTGACTCCCAATATGCTAACTGTATCACAGGTATAATGCCACCTACTTTCAAAGCAATCACAACAAATATAGCTTTATTCAGATATTAGTATATTAGTACAAAAGTATTCTGTCCTCTGTTATAGAGTCCCAAACCGTTAAAACATCATCTCTGCCTGGATATGGGCGGAATGGCCTCCATCGGGTAAGTCTCAGCCATTCATCTGTTATTTACTTATATTTAATAAGTGCATGTAAAAGACATTTAAAATGTAATTTATTCCTGTGACGGCAAAGCTGAATTTTCAGCAGCCATTACTCCAGTCTTCATTTTCACATCCCTTCAGAAATCATTCTAATATGCTGATTTGGTGCTCAAGAAACATTTCTTATTATTATCAATGCTAGAAACATTACTTCTTAATGTTTTGTAAAAAAAAAAATAAAAAAAACAATGAACTCATTAATATTCAAAAGTTTGGGGTAAGTACAATTTAAAAAAGAAAAAGAAAGAAATTAATTAATACTATTATTCAGCAAACATCCAATAAATTAATAAATTGATCAAAAGTGACAGTCAAAACATGAATAATATGCAAAAATACTCTATTATAATATCTATTTCAAATAAATACTGTCAATTGAACTTTCTATTCATCAAAGAATCCTAAAAAAAATATGTTTTTATGAAAATAATAAGCAGAAAAATCTGTTTTTAACATTGATCAAATTAAGAACCATTATTGATAAGCATCAGTAATAACTGAGCAATTACATTTATTTATAACTATATTCAAATAAAAACAAATCATTTTAAATTGTAATAGTATTTCACAATATTACCATTTTTACTGCATATTTAATCAAATAAAAGCAGTCTTGGTAAGCATAAGAGACTTCTTGAGCATGTGGAATAAATTAGGCCAGTATAACAAATTAAAGTGCATCTTTATTTTTGTCTGTGCTTCCAGCCCCAGTCTACAGAACTCTCTCAGTATAACAGTTACGGGGATGTGTGTGGAGGACAAAGAGGTACAATTCAATACTTCTAATACTGAAAATACATCTGATAACCACCCCCACCCCCCAACCCAAAAAGAAGCTTTTTAATAAAATAGTCATATTTGGGAATTTGTCTCTTTCTGATTTACACAGATTTCAAGGTATGTGAGTGACCCGCAGTATTTACTGAGCATGTGCATCAGCATGCACTTATGGAAGTCAAATCATGCTACATGTAACCGGAATGGCACTCATGCCCTCATTGCTATGCTTGTGTCTGAGTTTGAGCCATGGGGAAAGACAAGCACACAGTCAAGGGTTTGATACGTTGAAAAACTCCCCCACCCCTGAGAACACATCACATGGATAGTGGCTGGATCCACTTCCCTTGCGAGAACTTGATACAGAGCAATAGCTGTTAGGAATTAGATCCAGACTATTTCCCAAGGTTCTGAATTCTTGAAAACAGTTTTCTGCTTTCTTTTCTTATCATTTGCATCACGTGTATGTGTTCTGTTCTATAGCCCACCCAAGATGCCCAAGATTCCATTACAAGAATGGACAGGGGAATGTCTATGCCTAATATGTTGGAATATAAAGCAAGTATCCCAAATATTTTCAAAAATTATGTTTCTCTTCTCTCTTCCATCTCTAAATGCTCCTCTGTTCAATAAATAATCACCCCCCTCCCAAAACCAAGATTATTCAGTCAGGGCCGTAATTTTGGCTCATCTTCACAGGCGATGGTCAGTGGGAAGAACAGGACTAGCATAACTTGTATATCTTCCAGTGCCATGAAATGATGTCATCACATGACATACTCTGTTTTAGCAGTGCATAGTTTCGAGATCATTCAATCATTTTGAACTCCTGGTTCTCGTTAAAGAGGCTTCATGGTTACATATGGTAATATTTTGTGAAAGTGGTTGCTTTAGTTACCCAGAAGCCTGATTCTCTAGGGCCAAACTTAAATTCATGCATCGGCCCTAGTTATTGGCTAGATTAAATAGATTAGAACTTAATAGGTTTTCCCAGCAATAACAACTAGCATGATTGTAGACTGTTAACTGTTCGTAGAAGTGCTAACATTAACAGCATTATAATTCCTTTCTGTAGATACAGTTGGCGAAAATGCCTGGCCAGCTGTAGAAAAAAACAAATCCCTGTGACCATAGTTACCCATTCATTTCAGTGGGGAAAATAGTAAAAATATATATATATATTTTAAAGCACATTCTGAACTCCTGAACATTTGCTAGCTAAAAGGAGACTAGACTAAGAGACGACTATGCGATTTCATATAATATCGGCAGCAAAGATCACTTTGCATGCTGTATTACAAATAAAATAAATATTATAAAAGGAAATATTGGTCATTAATTAGTGATTTTAGCTGATCCAACGTTTAATTATATAAATTACACTGCCGTTCAAAAGGGCTTTTTAAAATTATTTATTCAGTAAGCATTAAATTGATTAAAAGGTAACGGTAAAGACTTAAAAATTATTTTATAAGATTCTATTTAAAATAAACACTGTTCTTTTGAACTTTCTGTTTATCAAAGAAGGCTGAAAAAAAATGTATCCCAGTTTCCACAAAAATATTAAGCAGCACAACTGTTTTCATCATTAATATTTATAAGAAATGTTTCCCAAAGTCAGTGTGGGTTTCTGCTGGTTTACGCTGGTGTCCCAGTGTGGCCAAGCTGGTGTTTATCAGGTCAGCCAGTTGAAAACTTCAATAAAACCAGCCCACAACGTTGAGAGACCAGCGAAGACCATCAAACAAGCTTAATCAAACTTTAGATTGTTTTCAGCTGCATTTCAGTGAATGTGAGAAATTTTCTGACATCTGCATTTGCTCTTCACTTATTTAAAATATTAATTGTGATGTCTGTTAACGTTACTTGTTCCAAAAACACTGAAACTTTTAGTGTTTTTTGAGAATTGTATTTTCCCCCATACAAATGAATATGGTACAGGAACCAGGATTTATTCTTCTCCATGTTAAACCACACCCCCAGTTTATTATGTGTTGCTAACTGTATCTATTTTGCACTTAAAGCATACATATATTATATTATTCTATCCAGCACTTCTTTCCCATATTGAGAAACACAAACTTTCTGGTTTGGAAATACAGTACATGCTCACACTCTCTCTCACACACAAGGCTCACCTACTGTTTGTTCATCTGCATGATCTGCACACCTCCTGCACACTCACTCTCTCACTTGCACCGTGTGCTGCAGTGTTGTATTTTGGCAAGAGTTGGTGTTTGTGTGCCATGTTAGAATGTAATGACCGTGCATTATTCCCTTGTCCATTTGCTTTCAGCAGTTCATTGTGTTTGGCAAATGCCTCGCATAGCATTCTCCATAACAACACAATCCCTCCTTTTGTAAAGGTGTACCCACATGAAATGCTCACTGTCACCAACAGAGGGCGTACTAAGCTCCCGAAGGATGTGGACAGGACGAGACTGGAGGTAAATGGCACCCGATAGCCTCACTGAGTGGAAATTGCATGAAAGTAAATGACTCGTTGTCCATTTATTTTGTCCATTTTGCGACTTAAAAAGTATGACTCCTTTGAATTGCGTAAATCAGAGGAAAAGACATTTGCGTTTTAATGCTACATTCAAAATGCATTTATTGTTCTGTAAAATATAACAACAACAACAGTATTGTTGTTGTTATTAAATGCTCACATATCTAAATAAAATAATAAATAATACAAATATTATTTACAATAATAATTGTTGATGTTGTTAAAATATTATTTAAATTATAAAATATAGCTAATAAAATATCACTGTTGCAATAATGCTGCTGTATAGTAAACACGTTTTTATTAATATTATTTGTGCTGTTATCAACTAGACTACTTAGACACTTATTAAATAGTAAAATATTGCTTATAATACTTCTACTACTAGTAATTATTATTCAAAATTATTATTTAAATGATAAAAGTAAATTAATATACAGTAGAAATATAGCAATAATACTATTGTACAGTAAAAGTGAGTATTTAATAAATGTAATTATTATTATTAGGCCTACTGTTGTTGTTGTTGTTGTATTCAGAACAATAAATGCATTTTGAATGTATTTTAAGACGCAGCAATTTTTATTATTATTATTGTATAGTCATATCGAATGGGGGAAGTCGAAAAAGAAGTCTATTTTTGTTCTTAACTGCTCACATGCCTGATGATTTATAATTCTTCAATATTTCTCTCTCCTTATTTATATCCAGCGCCACTTGGCTCCCGAGACATTCTTTGATATTTTTGGGATGGAGATCCATGAGTTTGACAGACTTCCTCTTTGGAAGCGCAACGACATGAAGAAGAAAGCCAAGCTCTTCTAACTAGCTGATTGTGCATGTTTTAATTTATCAATCACTCATATGATGTATTAGAGCGATAGTCCTAACTTTTTTTTTTGGCATCCAATTAAATGCACAAAAAAGTTCTATTTTGCTTCAAAAAGACCAATTTTTATTTTCCCAAATCTCGATATCTTTATCTTTAAATGAGTGAGTATTCGAATAGGAATAAAATACGGTGCGCGTGACCCCTATGATGCGAACACACGAGCGTGAGGAGCTGATGGTGTGCCTGCTCTCATTAAACCTGCCTCTAGGACCAGAGAGATTTATCCTCCTCCCTCCTGGCCCTCTTGTAAAACGGGACTGTAATTTTTTAGATGGGGATCCGGGGGCTGTCAGCAGGGATCTCCCTCTAAACAGGCCGTTAAGGTGGTGGAGTTGTAGGGATCCCTGGAGTCCCCTGCTGCTGCGGACCTAATGAGACCTTTGAAGTGCGTTAAAAGCGGGAAGTGAGAGCTACTGAAGATCCTCCACCTGCGGAGCCGAGCTTCTGGAAAGCATTAGAAACTGAAATCAGCGTCCTGTCCCACCAGCACTCTGCCGCCTCGTCACAATCCTAAAAAAATATCTAGGCCTACATGTAAAGTAGCAAGCATGTTCACCATAACCAAAGCCCCAAACAGCACCCAAGATAGATGGATTCTTTATCCAAAAACCACTAGTCTGATAATCAGAAGAGGCGATGGTGATGATTATTATTATTATTATCATTATTATTTCAAAAATTAAACTTCAATTACTTAAAAAAAAAAACTATTATTAAATATCGCCACTAGAGTTCAGCCGTGGGACGATATCAGACGTTGACCCGCTCTGAAACAGCTTCCTCTGAATCAGACAAACCGTTTATTGTGACTTCCGGTTTTCTGCAATATGTAACAGCGTTTTATTGTGAATAAAGCAAGCAAAGCCTTTTAAATGACTGCCTCAGAGGTGTTTTAATACTGCCACTGTGTTGACGTGGGATTGTCGGAGCTGTAGCCATAGCATTTGTGCCAGGTGTAGACTCGATATCAGGGCCGTATCTCTGTTGTACATTTACAGTGGGTGCAGAAAGTATTCAGACCCCCTTCAATTTTTCACTCTTTGTTATATTGCAGCCATTTGCTAAAATCATTTAA
>NW_015540952.1:566579-586665 GCF_001515605.1 Sinocyclocheilus anshuiensis
AATTGAAGGGGGTCTGAATACTTTCCGTACCCACTGTATATTGCTGCCGAATAATGCTGTTCCCATAGACACTGTCTCGGCTTGCAGATGTATTATGGGCCGCCGTTGGCTATTATTCTCTGCAGTTCCCTGTGTTACTAGCAGGGTTAATGACAGAGAACTAGGACATATTACAGTATTGTGCTTTTATAGTATCACAAAACATACGACTATAACAAATGTGATTACTAGAAACAGACCTGTATGTCACTTTAAAACAGAATGAAGAGTTGGTTTTGATACCCCTACTGTGTACCTCACCTTTTTCTGTCTTTTTTGAGGGAAAGATTTGATGAAAATGGTGTATAAGCTCTGCTGAGTAATAAAACTCTGCTTCAGATCATATTGTCTGACTTAGTTATTACTGTGTGGTGCACTTTACATGAAATACAAGCCCCTGTGACATAAGGGGGCCGTTACAAGTGGGAGGTCTGCCTGTTGAGTCACTTGGAAATCCCTGGGTGCTTTCCTTCATGTTCTCTGCCTGATAAATATACCCGGTGGAATGACCTCTTTCCCAAAACGCTCTCCTCCCATGCTCCAGAGTTAGTCGAATTCAAAACAAGCCTTGGCACTGTGTTACTCTAATGGTTTGAATTGTTTGAATGAATTGTAGAGGTATTTGAGCAAGAATGAGTGTTTATTGGTATTTCTGGTCACCCATACCACTGTCATCATCCTGCACAGTAGGAATAGAAAGACACATTTATCCATGTTCGACAGACTGTGACACAGACCCACCAGAACCAAAAGATACACACACATACAAAGATCCCACCCTGTGGAGCTCATTACCATGCTTGATTTGATTCGCTTTTTAGGACACCAATTCATTACTTTAACGATTTCAGAAGTTTTTTTTTTTTCTGTGCAGACATTTGGTTCTGGCAACTCATGCCTGGTTTGTGTTTTGACATCATCCTCATCCATATCGTCTCAATGCTGTATCCACTGAACATTTAAGTCTTGAATTTCAGACCTCACAAGCCCCGTCAGTATTTCCTGAGTTCAATCTGGTGAAAATGTGGCGGTAATGAGGGGCTTTGCCTAATTTTTTGCCACACTGAATGTTCTCAACAGATCATTCTCACACCAAAAATCTGTTTTTTCTTGTATAAACTAGACCGAACCTGATCACTCAGTGTAGGAGTGGCAGAATAATATTATTTCATGACACAACGCTCTCCTCTAGAGGATCTATAGGAGTTTGATCAGGTGCCTTGCTTTCCCTGACTGCATGAAAAGCTACACCGACTTGCCAAGGTGGGTTACTAACAACAGTCAGCAAGACAGCACAGTAGGTCAGAACTTCAAAAGAACATGGATATGAAGCTTTCAGACCAGGTATTCTATGTTCTATCCTTTTATCTGGCTGGTGGTCAGTTATTGTGTTCAGTGATGGATTGCATCTCATCGCCCCGTTGCTCTGACTGATGTACTTGGCACATCCTGAGCAACTCTTTGTGTACAAAGACTGTAATGGTGTTTTGTGAGTTTATGTCTATGTGTGTAACATGGGAAAGGTCCTTGAATCAAAAGGCCCCAGTGCTGGGATGGGGCTGAATCAGTGAACCCTGCTCTCTGACAGCTGTGGAATGTCCTTTGTGCTTCAACCAGTAGCAGCCAGGAGGATCTGCCAGTGTCTGAACCCACACCATCCAACTGATACACAGCATCCAAACAATGTTCCCACAATGCAACCCTTTCAAGCATCTGAGTGGCATTCCAGATATGAATGTGATACCTGTTAGCCTTTGAACTTGAATCTTGAAGTCTGTTCAAAAGCGTATTCCCATTGTTCCTTTTATGCTCCATGAGCATGAACAATATAATTCCCCTCATTTTGTCCTCTACAAACATACCTTTGAGAGGCAGACCACCCTCCGTCAGGCCCCCTTCCCACACACATCTCACAGACAGTTTTTCATTCACACATCCACCTCTAAAGCCAAAGGATCAGCTGAGATTAGATTAACTAAGGCAGTTTTTTTATAGTGCTCCCCATACTGACTCAGTTAGTGGGGATTACCCTGTTGCGCAACAATGAGTAACCACTGTCACTCAAAAACATCCAGCCTTGACATTAAAAATAATGCCTTAATGCACCGATTGCTTAGATTTCTTTAAAAATCATTTAATGAAGATCACAATCTTTTAAATGAAACTGCTGTTCAAAAGTTTGGGGTTTTGAAAGTCTCTTATGCTCACCAACACTGCATTTATTTGATCAAAAATACAGTAAAAACAATAATAGTGTGAAATATTGAAATATTATTGCAATTTAATAACTGTTTTCTAATTTAATGTATTTTAAAATGTAATTTATACAAAGCTGAATTTTCAGCATCCATTACTCCAGTCTTCAGTGTGACACGATCCAGAAATCATTTTAATATGCTGATTTGGAAACATTTATTATTATTATCAGTGTTGGAAACAGTTGCTGCTTACATTTTTTGTGGAAACCATGATACATTTTTCAGGATTCTTTGATTAACTGAAAGTTCACATTTTTTTTAAATATAGTTTTGTTTTGTTTTTTGTAGTCTTTACTGTCACTTTTTTTAATCAATTTAGTGCACCATTGCTGAATAAAAGTGTTAATTAAAAAAAATGATTGAACCCAAATTTTTAAACATAGTGTATATAAATAGTTGTTTGCATATGGGAAATCAACATGCTCTATATATACATAATCATATTATGTTAAAAGGGAACTCAGTTTTAACACTGACACAAACACAGCATATTACAAATTAGGATGTATACACATCTAATCCCCTAGTTCACAGAAAAGGCCTTGACAGGGAAGTATAGAGATGGAAAGTTCTTGCAACCCCTTGGGGTTTGGTGGAGGGGTCAGCTTCTCAGAGCATGTGACTCCCATTCACCCAGTTCACAGACAGGAAAGGGTTCTCACACTCACTGAGCAATTGACACAAAGATATGATGATGTTCCTGATGTAATTGTCCTTATCTACAGCAAGCAGTTTAGTTGGACTGTAAATATTCCTGTCAGGTTTATTTGTAATCCTCTGTGCAGCTGCTGTGGTGGACCCCTAACCTGTCCAGACTAACCTGTCTCCCTAACCTGTTTAGTTAATGTATGTTTTGTGTACTCAAAGGGAGGGACAGGGAGTAATTAAATGTTCACCCCTCAAAGACAGGTGTACTGCAGTTAAAGGGATAGTTCTCCCAAAAATTAAAATGATGTTCATCCTCAAGTTGTGCTAAATGTGCTTTTCTTTTTTCTGTTGAACATAAAGGAAGGTATTTTTATAGCAGTAACCAAACAGTTGCTGGTCCCCATTAACCATTGGGAGAAAAAAAAAACATACAAAACAATTATAATAAAAAAAATCAGCAACTGTGATTAAATCAACTGTCTGCTCAAGGGACAATTGTTTTTACTTTTCCAGTTATTTTGCACTATTTTGTAGTAATCCAGATTCTGTTATGTTCTTTATGCATTGCATGCCCTAAACAATTTGGTTGTTTTATCTTAATTGTCCAATGTATATAGTTCATTTAATTAAATAAGTGATCTTATCTGGGGTAGCTATAAAAACTTAGGCTTTAAGTTTAAATCACACACAGGCCTATCTAATGTTCCCTAATGCAAGGGTTTTCAAAATGGTGACCGGGGACTCCCAGTAAGCTGAATGCTAGGGGGTCACTGGAAAAGTGTAAAAAAAAATAAAAAAATAAAAACAAATAAGTAATAGGCTAATAACACATAATATTTAAATAAATGAATGAATGAATGTACTTTCTACATGAGTCTTTATATACAGCAGCATTTTAAATTTTAGGTTGGGGGTCCCAAGAAGAGGATAATTGTATTTGGGGGTCTGTGGTATTACCCATCCCAAACCAATTCAGAATTGTTTTAAAAACTGATATTTGTGTGTGGAATGTATTTTATGTTTATTCGGGCACCTAACCTTATGTTTATTATTGCATCGATAGTGCGTCACTTTGAGATGACATGCTTATCGTTAGCTTAGCAATATGCTAAGGCAAAGTCTTGTGAAGGACTCGCTTTTCGCTTGCAACACGATGAGCGATCCCAATCAGTCATTTTTTCTGTTAGGATACAGCATCCCTGTTGAAAAAAACAGCATATGCTGGTTAGGTATGTTTTGACGCTGGGATGCTGGTTTAAGCTGGTCCTTTGCTGGTTTATGCTGGTCCTTTGCATATGCTGTTTTTTTTCAACAGGGATAGAGGCAGTTGAATGCGTTTTTGCTTTTAAAATGATAGTGAAATGGGAAAAAAAGTAAAAAAATAAAATAAAATAAAAATGTTAAACTACTTCGCTAAAGTGCCAGACGCTGCAAAAGACGAGGGCAACAGTGAAACACGCTGGTCTAGCACATGTTTACAAAAACAATTGAAAAGCAGCGCAGTGGAATGCAAAAAAGCGTTCTGTGTGAATGGTCGTTAGAAGGTAACTGCCAATGTAGGGTGTAGACAGCGAGACAGCTTTGAAACACTGTTGCTTAATACTTAAAAGTAACTTCCTGCATATACTTTGAAAGTACTGTATGCTCACTGAAATTTCGTCAAAATACTTAGTATTCAAACATAAAAGTATTACAGTGGTTAAGTTAGAATATACAACTCTTTCAAAGCATATTCATTACAGTGCAAATTAGGTTGAGCTGAGCAAGGACGTTCGCAGAGGAGGCGCGGCAGTAGCGCAACAGTGCGAGGCGCATCTGAAAGAGCTGTAGAAGAGGAGAGGATAACATCACATCACATCACATCACATCAGAAACAGCTTGAGGAATCAGGACTGTCCAGGACTGTAAACCTGACAGACCAGTCTGGACTGATCTGCTTCATATAAAGACAGCAGACAGTCGGGAAAGTCTTCTAAGCGTGTGAAGAATGGATAAGCACAAAGGTAAGTGGAACGATTATGATAAGTTTATCGCTCGGAGTCTGTTTGCATGGTGTCTGAGGAGATATTCGTATACACACATAGTCCGCTGTAAACAACTTTAAACCTTTGCGATGCTTTCCGATCCTCAATATTTGGGAGAACGGGTCGTGGGAAACTGCGGGATCTCTCTCCAGAGGGATGCAACAGGAGGAAATTCCGTTTCCAGGGATAGTTGACTTTTCAGTGCGCTCGTGCATTGATTTCTTCATCTCTGTGTGTTTCGCATTCTTCCCATAGAATACGAGGTCTGAATGAATAAATAAACAAGCATTTAGCCTATTAGAGACGCTCACGAGAGATTCTGTCCAGTTGCAACAATTGTTCTTCCAGAATTCTTTGGATTCCTGTGGTTTAAGCTTTTTGTATGCATAGGAATGTAGAGCCCTAATATTTTATGACTAAACTGAGATAAGACTCTTCTCTATGGGAGGAACAGACACTTTTGTGCAAACTGATGTTTCTTTCTGGAATAGTTTCTGAAAGAATATTCATCAGTTCAGCAATAAACATGTCTAATGTTAATAACAGCAACAACAATAATAATAACAACAACATCAACAATCAGACACTAATGATCATTTATAACATAGCTATTAAACTGATTTGTCAAATGTATTAGCAGCAGCAATAGACCACAGTTCTTGTAATAATAACAACAACATCAACAATCAGACACTAATGATCATTTATAACATAGCTATTAAATTGATTTGTCAAATGTATTAGCAGCAGCAATAGACCACAGTTCTTGGACACTGGGGTAAGAGGTGTTTGAACAATAAAAACCTCTGTACCACAACAGACAAAGGTTTTCACTTCATAATTCCACTTCCTGTGCTGTGCAGACTTCAGTTAATGAAGTAGACTATTTGGTCAGGTTTTGGTATTTTGTTCTTGTTATTTGCATGACAGCCTCTATGCTGATTTTTGACTGAATATGTCACTTCCTGTCTGTCTAACCCTAGCATCAGTTTAAATTGATTCAGTGTCACTTTTTGATACTTCAGTATTCAGCATAATTATAAATTATACTATGTCTAGCTGAAATTGCATCATAAGTGTGCGGTAATGCTTATTTTACAGTTAGTTTACCCAAAATGAAAGTTATATCTTAATTTTCTCATCCTTATGTCATTGCAGTATGATTTTCCTTTCTCTGTCGAACACAAAAATAGATGATTGACAGGATGTTCATGCTGTGCTTTTCCAAATAATGAAAGTGAATGGTGATCAGGGACTGTCACATTCCAAAAATCACAAAAAAAGCATCATAAAACTGCTCAACATGACTATTATACACTATAAACAATAACTATAAATATAACTAACGATAACTATATTGGAGTCCACAGCAATGCATGATAAAGTTCTGTTTATTAAAACCCTACAATGCACTTAAGTCATCTGCTGCTCTTTGAAAAACACTCAAGCTCTTTGAAGTTATGTGCAGGATTCTGATTGGCTGTCAGTGTTTATATTGTTCATCAGCTGGAGAAAAAGAAATGTTCTGAAAGTGATTCCAATGATATTGTTCCTTTGTGTCATTGTCTTTATAAAGTGACTGTGGGGTGAACTTCCACATTCTTGTAGAATTAAAGCCTGTTTACACCAACAACGATAATTATAAAGATATATATAATGATAACTATACTAATATCCACACCAACAGACTATAACATTCTGTTTATTATTTGTTACCTGCCACTTTAAATCCTCATGCGTTTTATTGTCGAGAGGGCTCTGATTGGCTGTTTTTATTGTTCATTAGCTGGAAATCAGCTGGAGAGTAATTCCTACAGTATTGTTCCTCTGTTTTGTTATTGTTAAAGTTGTGTTGTGGACTTCCCTATGAACAATTATTATGCTGTAATTATAGTTATTGTCTTTGGTATGAACTGGCCTTAACACTATATTCTAAATCTTTGAAAACTTTGTGTAAGGAACAGAACTGAAATTTAAATGATTATTTACTGAAAATGTCCCTTTCTGCTGTACACTGTAAAAAAAATTCCGTAAAATTTATGGTAAAAAAATGGCAGCTGTGGTTGCCGGAATTTTACAGTAAAAAATACAGTAGCAACGTTTTAGGTTTTACGGTTTTAACTTAAATTTACAGTTAAATACCGTAATTTCATTAACTGATATAATGTTAATATACCAACCTATTGAAGTACTGATATATGTTTTGTACCTTTGTAATACACTGATAAGCACCAAATGCAGGTGGTGATGAGAAAGTCACATGATGAACCAAAGCCCATCACAAGCAGCTTTTAAATAATAGCATATATAGAAGGTGCACAGTGTCATTCACACAAACACTAAACACCATCATGGTAACACACATGAAACTGAAATAATGCAATAAACATTCATTTAACAACATTAGGTGTAACACACAACCCTAATATACAAACCTGATAAGAAAAACTAAGAAGAAACAGTTATTTCAACAAAAAAACATCAAATTTGAAATGTAACGCAGGGAATTCTGGGAATGTCAGTTTACGGTTATTCACTATAAATTATTCTACCGTAAAATTAATGTCCAATACATGTAATGTCCAATACAGTTTTTCACCGTATAAAGTAGGGGAATTTCCCATTAACCATTTAACAGGTTTTTACTGTAGCATTTTTGCAGTCGTTTACTGTTAAATTCACGGTCATTTTTTACAGTGTAGCTTTAAAATCTCAATCTTGCAATATAAATACGAGCATATTCAGGTTTGGCAATTCTTGACAGCCCCAGATTAATTTTCATTGTTTGGGAAAAACAGCATCAACATTCTGGTAAACATCACTATAATAACATAAGGGTGAGTAAATGACAGGACGAACTATTCATTTAATTAGCAGGCACATGAGGCTTGATTAAATGTGGTGAGACTCTTGTGCACACTGTGATGGTTTAATGACTGCATTGTGTTGGTAAATGCTGTTGGGAACAGGCCTGCAGTTGTTGTGGTTAGACGTCTATGAGGCCATGCCTCTTAAAGACTCTTTGTGAATTTTGTTTTTGTGAGATAAGACATATAAGGAGGGAAGGAAGATAGAGGGAGGAAAAAAGGATTGTGGGAGGAGGGAGATGGCATTTTGAGGAGTATCGCATAATTTCTCCCATGATAAAATGAGTGGGTGACATATTTTCCAATGTCATGATGCTTTGTTTGTGTGTAGCATAACATAGTAGAAACAAGCTCTGTAATGCTATTTACAGTACTGTGGATGATGAGTATTCATGGGATTGGCTCACAGAACTGTGTAGATGACATGAACGTGCATGTTTTGAGTTCAGGATATAGCTTTGGGTTGTGGTTTTGGATAATACAGTGCTTTGAGCCTCAGAATTCATGGTTAGTATCGCAAAACTGTTGATTCTGGCATATTTGGTGTCCCTTTTACATGAAAATGCTTTTGTGTGGACATTTGAGCCTGTGAATCTGAACTAAGAAGCTTAGTTCAAACTCTTGTTCCCTGTTTATTGATGTGATGCAATAGCAGGGCGTGTTAAAGATAAAAGATAAACAGGTGAGAGGATCTCGAATTTCAATAATGAGATGAAAAAGTAATCTAAATCTGATAGGTACCCAAATATACCCGGATAGATTTTTTTTAATTATTTTTTCTTATCCCTCCGGTTTCCTCCTTTCCCGCCTTGATTTCTCTCTTCAAAGGGAGCCTGTGGAACCAGATCTCACCCTTGAGGTCCGGCATGATACCAGCATGTTTCCGGACCCACCCACGGGCTCCACTGCCTGGGCAAGCACTCAGAACGTGTCAGCGCTCCAGAATGTTGCCAGAGACACAGGGACATCTCGTGCATCTTAATAAAGACAGCCTGAGTGCTGGAAGCAGCTCCAAAGGCGTCCCAGAATGAGAGATCAGCACTTTTTCAAAACGGGTCCTTGAGTTCATTCCCTAATTACGCTCGCTTCTGAAGAGAGTCAACAGGGAAGCAGCACACTTATTAGTAAACGGATAGAGCACAGTGGAGTTGAAATACAGAGAAAAAGAGCCAGGACTTCCCTGAATCGGCCTGAATAGAGTCGCGTTCTGGAAGGATAAATCTAATTTATTTTCTCCATAAAGAAATTAATTTTAATAAAAGTAAACCTGTCAGGATAGACCTACAGTGAGTTCTGAGGTTTTTAAGCTATGATATATGCTTCTGTATGTCCTGAATCAGCCAGTTCTTTGGATCCTCCTCTTTAGAGTAGTTGCTGTTACCAGGGAAATGAACAGGCAACATGCCAAAAGACTGTCCACTCCCATGAAGCTTTGAAAATGATGTAATTGAGTCAGTCTCCAATTCAGGCAGCCAATCATATATGTGTGTATATATATATATAGAGAGAGAGAGAGAGAGAGAGAATGCTTTTGTAACATTATAAATGTCTTTACTGTACTGTCACTTTTGATCAATTTAATACATCCTTGCTGAATAAAAGTTACTTTTGAACAGTAGTGTTTTTTTTTTATTTTTTAACGGAATTATGTAATGTTACAAAAGCTTTCTATTTCAGATAAATGATGTTCTTTTGAACTTTCTATTCATCAAAGAATCCTGAAAAAACAACTGCTTTCAACATTGATAATAATAATAAATGTTATTTGAGCACCAAATCAGCATATTAGAATGGTTTTTGAACGATCATTCTGAACGACTGTAATGGCTGCTGAAAATTCATCTTTGCCAAGACAGGAATAATTTGCATTTTAAAATATATTAAAATAGAAAACCCTTATTTTAAATTGTAAAAATATTTTGCAATATTACTGTTTTTGCTGTATTTCAAATAAATGTGGCCTTGGTGAGCAGAAGAGACTTCTTTCAAAAAACCTTTAAAAAATCTTACAGATCTAAAACTTTTGAACAGTAGTGTATTGTATTATTATTATTTTTTTGCATTGAATCAAAATTAATGTTGTGATTTGTCTTGGAGCTGGTCTTTATTGTGGAATTTTTTTAAATCCCTGTGGAGAAATGAATGGGAAAAAATACTTCCGGAACCAAGACTGCTGAAAAAGTGGGTGGTCACTGTTACACTTTTTTCAAACAGACTTGCAGAGAACAGATTAAATGAACACTGCAAGTTTCCCCTGAATGGTAACTGCTCTGACTTGTAAACTGGCCTCTCAAGTTGGCAGTGTTTAGAGTGTGATTTGCACAACAATGCTATCAAAATATCTGTGTTTAAGGGTGGTTAATTCAGACGTGGAGGTTGTGATTTCAAGATGGCTTGACAATTCCATGCTTATCTCTTAGCAGTAGTGTCAGTTGTGATTTGTCCACAGTTAAGATTGGAGCCTGGCGTGCTTTTGTCAAGTCTGAGCCGGCTAAATAATGCAGTTGAGCTTGTTGTGATTGTGAGTCAGTGCTGTTTCAGATCCTCTCTTGCTCAAAGCTTTGCTGTTTGAGACTTCTGATGAAGTCAAAACAAAGACACATTTGTTGTTGTTATTGTTTTGTTTAGCCCCTGACATCTTGTTATGACTGTTGCAGTACAAAATATTAAAACTGAGCGAATGTACGTTCAGCCAACACAATATATAACAGAATAACTTGCATCAACATTCATGAGAAGTCAATCATAGCGAGACAGAGTAGACGCCAACTGCTGCTGGCTGAGCTGTGTGTTTGAAGTCTTATCTGTGTATAATTTCAACTATATGTCCATTTTCCAAGTTAGTGTCACTTTGTTTCTGTATCGCCATTCAAATATTCCCCTCTCGAGACAGTGTAATGACAAGAAAGGGGTTTGAATTTTGGTCCCCTAGATTTGACCCATGTTAATGTCCTTTTAGTGGCCAGGAGAAGATAAAAATTAAACAGTGTGGACTGAGCCCCTTCAGTCAGGCTTGTCATCACTCATTTATCTTCCATTGAAACGATGAGGTCAGAGACAGCTTTGCCGAGTGAAACAGAGGTGAGCCAATCGGCGGCTGGGCTGGGAGAATTACGCTAATGTGTGCAGCCAATGGAAAATGACATGTCACCTGTTTTGCTATATATTTAAGGCCATCGAGAGGACATGCATACCTGCTACAAATTAGCACTGCGTATTAAAATTAAATGAACATTAATGCAATGTTTATGTAACCTATGCATGATTAAGGTTAATGTTTGTTTGTTTTTGTCCAGCTTCTGTTTGCATTGTTGCCAGCATTGTTCTTTAGTGCTTGACAGGATGATAAACAAACTGAGTTTGGGAACGTGTCCATTAAAAATGAGTTTTGTAGCTTCTAGTCAATGTTTCTGAGGTCATATTCACTAACGTTCAAAAGCAAAGAAGTCACTTATGCTCACTAAAACTGCCTCTATTTAATCAAGAATACAATAAAAACAGTAATATTGTGAAATATCATTACAGTTTAAAATGAGTGTTTTCTATTTGCATATATTTTTAAAATGTAGTTTATTCCTGTGAGTGCAAAGCTGAATTTTAGCAGCAATTACTCACATGACCCTTCAGAAACCATTCTGATATGTTGATTTGGTGATCAGTTTCTTATTATTATCAATGTTGAAAACAGTTGTGCTGCTTGTATTTTTGTGGAAACCGTAATACATTTTTTAAGGAATATTTGATGAATAGAAAGAAAGAACAACATTTGTTTGAAGTAGATTTCTTTTGTAACATTAGCAAGGTCTTTACTGTCACTTATTTTTTTAATCAATTTAATGTGTTCTCGCTGAATAAAAGTATTAATTTCAAAAAATAAAATTAAAAATCTTATAGACTCCAAACTTTGTAAAAGTTGTGTATATGTGTGTGTATTTCTGAAAGCTGACATCAGCAATTAAAGCCTCTCGTCCAGGAAAATGGACCAAAAATATTATTGATTCGTGTTTTTTACATAGGGGCGTATACACATTTTTACCAATTGCAAGTAGTAAACCATGCTTTTGTTGAGCTATGATTTTAACTAAAGACTTTTGGCTATTAAAAAAAACAAAACAAAAAAACCCACAATATCTTGTTTTAATTGGAAATATTTCAAGACTGGAAGGAAAACTGTGTTTGTCAAATAATTTCAGGGGATCTTTAAAGTGACTCATTACAGATGAAATTGCATTAAAAACGATAGGTTATCACTGGATTTGTTACTAAACCATTTTCCTGACAACTTTTAAAACTTGGTCAACATCCATGTAAAGGAAGTTAATCTTTGACATTTTACAAAACATTTGCCCTACGGGCTTTATTTAAATAATATCAGTGTTCCTGTGTAAATATTAAAGAAATGTAAGCACACAAACTTAGGTAAAAAAAAAAATTTATATTTCACTTATTTTTGTAAGAGGGGTATGAGTAATAGTCTGTTTGTGCGGCTCGCTGTGGAGAGGGACTTGTTCACACAGATGAACCCATTTCAAATTAAATAATGGCGCATGAGAAACTGTCACTGGCGCTCCAAAACAGTTATGCATTATTATCATCTGTGCAGCAAATGTCAATCAAAGAGAAAATATTGTATATCTGTAAGTCTGAAGGGACACCGCTAACCAATGCATGCCTCTGTTGAAGAGGAACAACGTAAACAAATCAACCATAGTCAAGGGATATATTTCTAAGTCCAGCTACAAAACCCATAAGCAGCACAGCAGAAATATGTGTGAGAAAGCTGCAGACTAGGGGAGGGTTCGTGAGTTTAAATCAGTGTCTTTTGTGCCTGTAGACAGTTAGAAAAGAGAAATGTGAGTGGCTGAAAATCCTAGTCAAAGTCAACATGAAATCCTATTTTTTGCTTGCTTGATGTGCATTTCTGCTCTTATTGTGCATGATTTTATCCATGTACATTTTTTTCCAAGATCTTTGTAATCTTTTATCAGAATGTACTAAGTTCCTCCACCTCAGAAACAGCTTCCCGTTTCGGCTGATGTCACAAATCCTTCTTACTTTTCAGTCCCTCTCTTACAACAACCTGACTCCATTTCAGTACTTTTCACGGTCCAATCAATTTTTACTTGGATATACACATTGTTTACACATAGACAAGACATATTTTGGCTACACTGCTACTGAATTATGTCCACTGTTCTCTAAAATCGCAGAAAACTACTCATAGTTTCATGGTTAAAACCAACAGCTTTATCACTGTCCAGTAGAGGAGCACGCATAAAGTGTGTTATTTGAGCATTTTTCAATATCAAAATGTTGAATTATCTTTTATTTTTATTTATGTATTATGAATTATCTTTTATTTTTATTTTATTAATTTTTTCAGTTTACTTTTTAATTTCAGTTTAGATTTAGCATTTGTTATGTACTTTTGTATTTTTTATCAGGTTTTTTTATTTTTGTTTTAGTTTTAGTATTTATTGTAGGCTACTTAAACAAATTTTATTTCATTAAGTTACCAAATCAGCATTTCTAATTTTTAATTTAATTTTATTTAATTTTAATAAAGTGATCTTTTATTTAATTTAGTTTTAACTTTATTTCAGCTTAATTTCAATAAAGAAAGTGATGTTTAATAGTTTTAGTTTGATTTAACTAAAACAACAATGGCGTGACAGCCATCAATAGATGTGTAACGGGGCGAATGAAACGAGAGACGCGCGGATCCATCTGCAAAGCTTTATTCTTAAACATAGTCAAAACAGGCAAGGGTCGGACAATGGCAAACAGGTATTTAGAGGGCAAGACAGAAGAGTGATCCAATAAACAGGTGTAGGTCGATCAACGGCGAACATAATCCAAAGGATGAGGCAGGCAAGTAATCCACAGAGAGATATTAATCCAGGCGAGGTGCGAACAGAATCCAAACAACAAGACGAGAGAGAAATCCAAGACAGGCAGGTTATCAGGAACAGACAATCAGGCAAAACTAGACGTTACAAAACAGTACTAGAGTGATAAACGCAGACAATACTCGGCAATTAGAGAAGGATTTGAGTGGTTGTTATATAGTGTGTATGTGATTGGCTGCAGGTGAGTCCAATCAGTGCAATGGAGCATGGGAAATGTAGTCCAGGGTGACGTGCAACAGTTTGTGTGGTGTGAGAGTCAATGCAATCAGAAGGCAACCTCTGGTAGCGAGCAGACGAAAGACCACGGACCGGATTTGTGACAAGATGACACAGCAAATGTCTCCAGAGTGTTGATTTTATCTCCATGAGATAAGATTCAGTGCCCAGGGCAGTTTAGTCATGTTTAAAGGTGTTGCAGTGTTTTTCAGGAGAATAGATGATGTGGTGCATAACTGCATCCACACAGGGTTTTGTGTAGCTAAAAGATTTCACTGCTGTTTTTACTGTAAAGATTCAGTGGCTCATGTTCAATGTGCATTATAAGCATTCAATCAGAGACCAGACATATAAATCATCCAGTTCTCTTTATCACATGATCTATGCTATTGTCCATGTCCTCATCAAAAGGAAAAAGGAAATTATGCTTTAGTATATTTAATACAATCTCAGAAACATGATTACCCATGTTAACAGTCTGTCCATCCAGGAGTTAAAGAGGTTGTGTTGTTCTTTTGTGTATTTTGGCGAATGATATAAAGACGCTGCTATTCTCTGTGCATTATAATACAATAGTGATATATTTGACCGTGGGTCCCTGCGGATCTCATCCATAACTCGTTCTCTCTCCGAGCTTGTGATTATAAATCGTCCAGACAAAAGAAAACATTTTGGATTGTTTGATAAGGAGTAATTGAAGGAAATGGAATTTGTATCCCAGTTTTTCTGAGCAATCTGATTTTCTGTTGCCAGTGCTCCTGATTGCTCAATCCAAATAAACTGAAAAGTATAAAGTGGAGCCAGTGGGCCAGACCATAATGCAACATTACTGGGTTGAGACATATACAGTATTAGGCCGTATTTAGTAACATTTTTACTTGTTGTTGGCTAATAGATGAAGGTTTAAGTGCATGGGTGTAATTAGCATTATGCTGAAACGCGACACAGTTTATTTATGTGATACAGAATTACATGTAGGCCTAATTGATGCAGTTTTACTGAGCAATGTCATTTGGGTGTGCGCATATATATTTGTTTAAGTAAAGATTCTTTGTGGTTGTGTTGGGATTGAGAGGAAAAGAAACAGATATAAACATTTAAATAGATTTTGGTTATTACTATAGGCTGGGATGGAGTAATCAAATAACATTTGGGTGATCAGAAACTTGGTCAGCCCAATTAGGAGAATTAGAAACGTTAGCTATAATTGGCGAGTGACGTCTGATCTTATCCATTTTAGCTGCGCATTTTTGTGTGGATTGTCTTGTAAAACTGTGATTCAGACTTTGCAAAGAGGCTATTTTTTAACGATAACGCAGGTATATCAGTCATCACAGCAAAACCACATTACGTGTAGTTTCTCGTTTCACATGCAAAAAGGAGGATTTACAGAGTGTTAGTTATAGTAGCAGAAAAACAGCCTTTTTAACTCTAATGGTCAGAGAGGATGGAAAATGGTCATGAAAAAATAAATTATGACTTAACATTTATAACTAGACCTCAGGGGGAAAATAAATAATAAAAAATTTATTATATGTATTTTATATATTTTATATATCCTTTTATAATAGCAAACTTTGTCATAAATGAACATATAGGCTACTCAATTATGACTTAACATTTATAACTAGACCTCAGGGGGAAAATAAATAATAAAAAATTAATTATATGATCCTTTTTGTAATAGCAAACTTTGTCATAAATGAACATATAGGCTACTTTCAAAAATATTTAAACTTTTTACAATATTTTATTTATTATTTTAAATTTTAGAGAGACTGATTATTTCCTTAGTAAGAGCTGTAGCAGCAATTATTAAAATGCATTTACTTAAAATCTCAGGCCATTGTTTTGATCCGTCTTTGACTTGTGTATTGTGTATGCAGCATGTATATTGATCAATGTGATATTTAGTGTGTTCTTTCAAGAGGTATACAACATTTTGACGGTTCTGTACTGCTTTTCTGTGGTGTCAGGATAGTTAGTGTCATCTGTTCCCTTTAAACAAGAATAGAGAATGCTATGCAACAGCAAACACCAAAAAACATGCCACCACTGTGGTGATCGCCCTCCCACATGGCTGACAGCCCGTCATTTCAGAGAATGAGGGTTTGAGTCTGGAATCAAATAAATGATGTGCTATGACACGTCGCCTTGAGCTGAGCTAAGTATATGAGCCACAGCTGGAGCCAGGCTGTATTTTATGTGTCAGGCAGGAATTGTCTTTAAAAACCAAACCACTTTGGACAATAACACAAGCTAGAGCAGCATCAAAATGCTCCTCGTCCACTCGATTTAAACTTGTGTTTATTATCCCAGCTCTGATACAGCAAATGCTCTGTGGCTTTGATTCTGGGAAGAGCAGTGCTTAACCTTAACCTCATTTACCATGAGCATGTGTCTAAAATCAGTTGGAAAGGCATTCAGAAAGAGGAAGACAAACAAGCACAGCGACAGTGTGCACAATATCAGATGGTTTTATTGAGGTCTTCCTCGATCCACCAAACACTTGCTCAAAAAATAATTTCTTTGTCTAGCTGCAATCTGCAAGTCCAGAAATAGACAAAACACCATCAGACACCTTTATTTGCAATCATTGTTTGTCCTGGAACAAGGAAGTGTTTTTTTTTTTTTACATCAAAAGAAATCCCCTCTCTGCTGTAGTGTTAACCAGACAGGTACCTTCAGCACTGAGATCTTTCATTGTCCTCATACTTCCTTCAAAAGTACTTCTTTCAAAGTGAAATTGTTGATTATATTTTGTGTTTAGTATTTTGTGATGCTCTGCCCTTTTAGTCGTGTGGTAGACAGTCTAACACTTCACTGTCAAACCCAGGTTTCATTACTTTGAGGAAGTGTGAGTGGTTCTGGTACTTACAGATATAACATGGTCATTCTCACCATTTACAGTATTTAATGGGCTCAGGGCCAAACTGTAACCAATGGAAACTCGGCCCTCGTTGGACTAAGAGTCAGCTGACTCCACATTCCCATGGTCCCTCCACAGAAGAGCATCGAAGTCAGTCTCTGAAAACACACGGCAGAGAAAATGTTTGGACAAAAGCTCAGCTGAGCATCATGGGAAGAGCATACATGATACTATTAAAGGGATAGTTCAGACGTAAATTTCAATTCTGTCATTTACTCATCCTCATGTCATTCCAAACTCCAAACCTGAGTGACATTCTTTCTTCTGTGGAGCAGAAAAGAAGATATTTAAAAAAAAAGGTCTCAGTATTTCTGTATTTTCCATACAGTGAATGTCAGTGGTGTCCAGTGTTGTTTAAAACCCCATTGTCTTTCATTGTAATGCCATTCAGAAATAAAACATTACTTTTAATGTTACTTCATCTATTTTTTATTTTTTTTTAAATCAGTAAAGAAAAAATCTAATATATAGTTAAACTGATTTGTTGCATGTGCTCAGATTTGAGTATGAAAAACATGTTGTAGGACGTTCTTTGTGGGTGAGAAACCAAAGAAACTTCTTGTGAGCATACCAGAACTTCCACATTTTGCCATAAGTTTGATTGCATCATATAATAATTGCTGTTAATAGTGTTCATCGTCTGTTTGATTACGTCTTTAATTGATTTTTCCGTACATTTCTGCCATATGTACATTAACTGACAGTCACCACTGATAAGCTACCACTAAATATTGTAGAAACTTAATTTGCTGTAAAGTTGCTTTGCAACGATTTGTATCGTGAAAAGTGCTATACAAATAAACTTGAATTGAATTGAATTGAATTGAACATGATGTTGGCGCTAAGTAAAGCCACAAGCTGTTTTGGAAATGTTTGCTCTTTACATTAAATGTGTACGTGTTACAACCACATTTTATTCCTAAAAAATAGTAATGCCATCAAGTAGTTTATACTTTACAACTTCGGATCAAATTAGAGATGTCATTATCATCATAAAGATTAAAGGGGTCATATAATGCGATTTCAATTTTTCCTTTCTCTTTGGAGTGTTACAAGCTCTTGGTGCATAAAGAAGATCTGTAAAGTTGCAAAGACTCAAATCCAAAGAGATATTCTTTATAAAAGTTAAGAGTCAGCCACACCTACCTAAAACGGCTCGTTCTAACACGCCCCCACATGTCTACGTCATGATGTGGGAAGATTTGCATAACGCCGCCCAAATGTTCATGCAAAGAAAGAAGGCATAATATGTTCAGAATAATGTACAGTATGTGGAAAATAATGTGTTTTTTGAACCTTAAAACGCATAAACACATTTCATTACACCAAATACACAAAATAATGTTATTTTTAGCAACATCATATGACCCCTATAGCTGAACTATAAAGATCAGCTGATAATGAATATATTGAACACTGAACACATGTTATGTGCAGCGAACTTGTTTGTTTGTTTGTTTGATGTCTTTGTCAATGATTTTATCTTTCATACAGAAGGAGTTTTTCTCAGGAGTTATTTATGCATGCAGAGATGGATAGATGTTATCTGCCTCTGAGGAGGCGGCCAGGAATGTTTGTTTAAATCCTGCCTTCCAAAGCTATGACTTACTATTGTGTAAAATACATAACATCTCTTATAGCATTCTTACTCTCACAGTAATTGCAGAGATGTTCTGTTACCAGTGACTTAGTAATAATAGCCAGTTATTAAAATATATATAATAATAATAGACAGTTTTATCATAGCAGCACCAGCGTGAATGACACCTTATCTTAATGGTTGGTGTTGGTATGAATGCAAAGTAGGAAAACTAAAAATGGATTTCCTTCTACAGTTGTATATGTGGAAAGGTTTGTTTCATGGTTGTTGATAAATGACGTCTTTTTTCTCAGATTTTTATTTAAAATCTACGTTTCACAATTTTTATTCAGTAGCTGTTTTGCAGTTCTTGTAATGTGAAAAATAAATGTTTAAAAGTATAAATATTCATGTTGTACTCCTATTATTCCTATATAGTTTCCTAATTAAGTTAATAAAAAATGTGCATAATAATTATAAAACAATCTGAAAAATGTTAGATGTTTAAATTCATAAGAACATATCACTCTGCTATGAAATTAATGTCACTGCTTAAAATTTCAAGTGACCTATCCATAAATGAATGTCATTCAGCTCATTGTGCATGCTAGAGAAAACTGATTGTCTGCATTAGTCATGACAATAAGTAATCTAGGGTTACTTTAATTATTTGATGACATGACAGATATACAGTGGGTACGGAAAGTATTCAGACCCCCTTCAATTTTTCACTCTTTGTTATATTGCAGCCATGTGTTGCATCACTGTGCTGAATTGGGCCTGTTCTTTCCTAAAGGCAGGGCAAAAACACTACGGTTCCACAGTAAGAGGAACGTAAATATCCCCACCATACAGGCTACGAGATGAAACATCAACATGCGATGAGTAGTTTTATTGGTCATTGCACTAGATTAGAAACTAGAGAAGTTTATATTTAACCAGTAAGTTACAAGAGGCTGCATCATAAACAGTCACGAATGAAGGGTTTTGACTAGTCTTGCATAGCCAGACCTTCAGACTGACGGCAGAAGGTCTGGGAACCTTGGCCGCTTTGAATGGCCAAGGACCGCCCAAGAGGTCATATGACTGACAGGTAATCACATGGTCCGTGGGTGTGACGTCTGAGGCTAAGACTAGGTTTTGGCAGCAAAGTCCCTGATGCCCCTTTATTTCTGACAATAATCCCAGTACAGCAAAGCATTAAGTGAAATTTATATATATTTGTACAACAGTTCGTTCTGGTTCTCAAATCTGTTTGGTTGAGAACCATGAGATATTGTACTGGTATCACTACAGGAACGCCCTTTCACAATTTTGTATCACTCTGCTTGTTCTAGCCGGGTCTATGTTTTTTTTTTTTTATTATTCACTGAGCTAATCGTAGAGTACGTTAGTTAATATAAGAAGAAACATCTAGTTTCGCGTTCTCTCTCTCTCTCATTTGAATGCACATCTTGCCGCATTGTTTCTCTCTTATAACCTCATTATTTCTCACTAATAACCTAACTGAAGCAGCACATGCACTTAATACGAATTCTAAAAGTGACGTATGTTTAACTGTCAACTTGAGCTTTGAATCCGTGGCGGAAGGAAGTAGTTCTGCACAAAAGAGGGTTT
>NW_015540952.1:586821-592471 GCF_001515605.1 Sinocyclocheilus anshuiensis
GCTCATATATATATATATATATATATATATATACTGTATATATATATATATATATAGACTGATCACAATATATAGTCCCTGATGCAAATACACAATAATTCACTTGTATGTGTGCTGTGCAGTGATATAGCTATATTGAATGGATGTTTCACATCATAGCTGTTTGTATTTCCTGTATTTTTGCACGGCTAGAATGCTCTGTTGACCAGTTAGCATCCAGGACCAGAACTTTCCCTTTTATAAGATGCTGCATACTATTCATAAAACATTGTATAATCCATGGGGTTGCTCAAAAATGGGACACTACAAGTTTAATCTCTCATCCTCAGCTCATTGTTGCATCACACAAATGTCATATTTGATCCCTTTGAAATTTTAAGTATGATGACCATATTTTTATGTGAACAGGAGAGTGACTGTTAGTAAGTTAATCAACAACCAACACTCACTCATTTGTAATTTATACCATGAAATGAAGACAAATAGCATGTTTTTATATGACTAAATGGAATGCAGTTTGGCTAAAGGGAGTTTGATAGTTTCTTTTGCACGCACCAGTGCTTTATAACCTTATGTGGAGTTTTGATGAGATGTAAACCACACATGATAATCTATACTTTTGCTTTAATTTCCTTTTTTGAGCTTTTTTCCAGTAAGGTCTGTTCTGTTGCAAGTCAATGCTATTCACAAAGAAAGTAAGGCTCTCATAGTCAAGACTGGGATGCCCAGTTTGCTGCTGACCCCTGGAGGGTGTGTGAGTAGAGTGACAAAGCCTCCCCATTCACCCGACAACCCATGACGTATCCTTGACCTCAGCCTGCCGCTAACTATCCTAACACAGACACAAAAGACCAAATAGTACGGATGTCGTCAACAATTACCATAACATTCAGAGATTAACCAACAGATTTTTAGGAAATAGATGATTTTGTTATGAAACCTACTTGGTCTAGTGTGTGTAACATATAGCTCATATAGCTCGCTCTTGAGATCAGAGAAGCGCAGCCTATGGCTTTTACAGGCACAAGAGGTTTACCTTTGTGCTGTTAACCATTAGTAATGTTAATTTCACTTATGTTGCCAAAATGCAGATAATCCTCAACTAAATCAAATTGTAAACATATTAATTCTCTCTCTCTCTCTCTCTCTCTCTCTCTCTATATATATATATACACTATACAGTGCAGTACATTGCAGGAGAACTTGTGCACTACCATGATGCTTTTCTTCATTACTCTAGCTAACTACAGTATGTTGTGTGTGTGTGTGTGTGTGTGTGTGTGTGTGTGTCTTTATTACTCTATCTAACCACAGTATGTTGTGTGTGTGTGTGTGTGTGTGCAGTGCTGGAGCAGCTGTTGGAGCAGCTGCAGAGGTTCCTGAAGATCCTGGATGGAGAGAAGCTGAGTGGAAATGCCACAGTACAGAAGGGCCTTCTGACGGAGCTGCTTCAGTCATACAAGTCTTCCAATGGTACATAAATAACATCATAATGTCTAAACGAACCATCTGACTCTACACCAGTGCTTCTCACACTGTGATTTGACAAAAAGGACCAACAATGAATGAATCGGCTAATTTTTTAGTATACTACATTTCAGTAGTTTGGGGTCGGTACGATTGTTTTTGAAAAGTCTCTTATGATAATCAAGGCTGCGTTTATTTGATCAGAAATACAGTAAAATAGTAATATTGTGAAATATTATTATATTTTAAAACTTTTTTTCTATTTAAATATATATTTTCAAATGTTATTTATTCTTGTGATAGCAAGGCTGAATTTTCAGCCATTACTCCAGTCTCCAGTGATCCTTCAGAAATCATTCTAATGTACTGATTTGGTGCTCACGAAACATTTCTTATTACTATTAATGTTATGTTGCTTAATATTTTAGTGGAAATCTTTTGTGACATTATAAATGTTTTACTGTCCTTTTATGGTTAAATTAATGCTTCATTGCTAAAAAGTGTTGATTTCTTAAAAAAATCTTACTAACCCCAAACTTTTAAACAATAGTGTACATAATGATTACCACAAATTTTTTATTGTTAAATCAGGTTTGCCTCCTGAAAAAGTTTAAGAACCTATGGTTAATGCACAATTATATTACAGACCTTATTGTGTGCTGCTCATGTGGGAGCACTCTACTGGTGTAAATAGAAAGTAGCAAAAGGCCTAACAAATGTACAGTTTTATATACAGTATATGTATTTCAGCATGACACTTGCATAGCACAATTGTCCTTACGAGGAGCAACAGTTGTGTGTACATTTATAGCTTCTGTGTTGTTTAGAGAATCTGCTCTGTTCTGTCTTATTAAGGAGCCCGTAATTTTGGTCCGTGCATGTGCTTCTTTCTTCACACAAGCATGGCTGTAGGTTTTTCATGTTCTGGTCTCGGGCTTGTGCACTTCCTCCCCTGGCTCCAAACTGTATCATTTTCCAAAGGCTGTTTTTATCCTCTAGGGACACTCACTTCCTTTTAGTAGCAGCTTATAAATAGCTTTAATTTCCATCCTCCAAATCCCAATCTTATTTTCCCTCCAAAAATGCATCAAAGCTGTGTTACCTGTGGACTGCCATGTTCCATGTATCTGCCATGGTAACATCTTGTTCCTTATGCTTAATTTAGTTCATCTGAATTATTTTGAAGATCCAAAAAACACCCTAAAATGTCATTTGTTGCCAAGCAAGTGCTATAAAACCATCTCCAATATGACCTATCTATGTCTATGTCTCCCACTGGCCTGTCTTTGGTGTGCACATAAGGAGGGGCCCTGGAGATGCCTTTGGACCGTTACACAAGAGAAGTGTAGCACAAAACTCTCACTGGTCTTCTCTATAACAGAAATCTATTACATGTTCAGTAAAATAAGTGAGGGATGAAAGTGTCCAGAATCTGAAAAAGAAGGAGGGGGAGGAAAAGTCAAACAAGTTCTAGAAGTTCCAGGCAAGGTTATTTGAGTGGAGCAGAGTATCTTTATTCCCGTAAGTTCACAGTGGCCCCAAACGTATTTGGACAATTAGGCCACACTTAAATTGTGTGAATTTATTGAATAAATAGGCAATAAATAAGTTCCTCAAGTTCACACAGGTGTCCTAGCAGAGTAACCACAGGTGTAGATCATCGCATTAACTATAAACATGTTCCACTAATGTTTGACCAACCATAAAAATACTTTTTATCTTGAATTTATACAGTATACGTTGTTTTACCATTTAAAACCTAACAAAAATGATTTTATGTGAAATGTTTTACTTGAAATCTGTTCTATATTTCTTTAAAATAAATGTCCCTTAGTTTGATATTTTGCAGAGATGCTTGATATATTAGTAATAGTGGTGTTTGTATTGGTGTATTTTATAAAGTATGTTATAATGTTGTGGTACCTAGTGTTTTTCTATTTTATTTATTGAGAGAAAATATTGTATAATTTTAATATCAGCCATTTATTGGTTATAGGTCATAACATGAGGGTCATAACAAAATAATTAATGGCTTATCCATATCAGCCTGTGACACTTAAAGTCATATTTTAAGTGTAAATTACAGCCTAACAATTCATAAATAGTTTTACTTTTTGGCAAATTGGTGGTGAACTCATATGAATTTGATTTCATTCAGACGTTTTCGCATGGGTGGGGTTGGGGGTGCAAGTTCATGCTTAGTTTTTTATTTTAATTTTTTTTTCTACCAATCACATCATACAAATTTGTACGAAATAACGTTGTAAAATGCGTATGCTTTCTCATGAGATGGGGTTGGTAATTTAAGTGTCCAGATACTTTTTGAGCACAAAACTCAGCACATAAAGCTATGATCTTGGTATTATGTGAGTTTTTAAAAAAACAAGATTCAGATTTGTAATTCAGTCTTTTATTATGGTTATTTAACAGGAGGAGATGAAGAATACATCTACATGAACAAGGTCATCGTCACATGTCAAAACCAAGACAGAGGTGAGTCTATAATCTTCACCATAATAAACTTATAATAACTTTTGCAGGTGTGAGGATGAAAATGGCCCCTGACCTGCAAAAATGTCTGTCACATATCACAGTGGTTTATCTTGCTGCTTGACAGCGCTGCTGTGAATGTGTGTCATTTTTAGGGGGGTGATTGGGTTATGGCTGAAGTGTTAAGCCCCCCTCCCCCCACTCCTCACCATTTCCTGTCTGTTTCTCAGTAACTCCTGTCCTCCTCTCGCTCTCTCTGCCAGACCCCCATCTGAGGCCAAGCTGCTTTGTTTAGATTTCGCTGAAGAATGAGAGTAACAATAAAACCAGACTTAACATTCACATTGCAGTCGTCTGCGCCAAAAAGATACATGCATGACTAAACTGTGGTGGCATTCTTTGATCAAATTCACAAACGTCACCATTTTAATAAACAATTGTAAAAGAGCTTATCAAGAGAGCAACCCTTTTAAGTTCATGCAGAAAGAATTTATTTCTATTATTTATGTCATGTACAATGATTTCATCATTTCCAGACTGTATGTGAAAATTTCCCCAACCTTGTGTTATTTGCATCTGATAAATTAAACTGCATATGATAAAAATGAAGTGCGATATGTCACTTATGTGACACAACATGCAATTCAAGAGCTCATGTAGACCAACAGAGAAATGTAAGTGGTGTGGATAAATTGAATTTCAGTGAAAAGCAGCACTTCATGGTGTCTTGACTCTTTGGTGACTCTTAGCCCTTGCTGTGCGGATTTGGTATTCGCCTTGCGTTCCTACGGCAACCCAGATGTTACCGTTTGGAGAGGAAGTCGAAGGAATGTCTGATGGGAAGCCACTGAATATGGCCATCAGCTCTAAGAGACTCTAAGAGACTGCCGCAGGCTATGCAATGTTACCAGAGCTGAGCCGCTAGCATATCCAAGCAGTGGTAGATGAACAGCAGAATTAATATGTTTACTTGTTGCTTGCAAGTACAGTTCTTCAATGCTTCTTATCGCTGCACTTGATAAACCCTTTGAAAAGTCTTCAATCTATTTATTAACAGCCACTTTTGTTCCGTGTGAAAATCAATATGCTCCTCAGACTACAGACCAGAAGCCAATGGAGAACCAGGTAAACACATCCCTGTGAAGAACCCACCAGAGCCTCCACCTCCCAGACCAGTAAGTGACTCATTTCAACTTCATTTAAACGCTATTTACAGAATGACAAAGATACAAAAAGATCAAAAATCAACACAGATTAATTTCACACTCAGTTTGTTTTGAGATGGTAGTATGACCAGTGCTGGGGGTAACGCATGGCAAGCAGTGGTGAATAAAGTACCTGAAAGCTATACTCAAGTAAAAGTACAGATATCTTACCAGAAAATGACTTTGGTAGAAGTTGAAGTCACCGTTTAGAATATTACTTGAGTAAAAGTCTTAAAGTATGTGATATTTATTGTACTTAGTACGAAAAGTATTTTTTCAAAAGAAGCAAATAAATATATATAAAAATGTTCATACACAGCTTGAACATAAATAGGCCTAATGTTTTGTTTTTAAGATAAAACGTTGAATACTGATATTTGAAATAATTTAAAACATGAAAAAAATAGTCGAAATGTGAAATTAAAACCGCCAGTAGGTGACAGCAAGTGACTGTTAAAGAGTGAGTCATTGAGATTCAACCGATTCAT
>NW_015540952.1:592523-634146 GCF_001515605.1 Sinocyclocheilus anshuiensis
AAGTAGAATTAAAATAGAATAGAAAGTGCTAGAGTTAGAGGGTCAAATAAAGGTGGAACAGATGTGTTTTTAGTCGTTTCTTGAAGATGGTTAAGGACTCAGCTGCTCGGATTGATTTGGGCAGGTCATTCCACCAGGAGGGAACAGTTAATGAAAAAGTCTGTGAAAGTGATTTTGTGCGTCTTTAAGATGGCACAATAATGCGCCGTTCACTTCACTGGTGCTCGCCTCATCATCACCGCGACCGCTGCTGTTAAATATTCCTCGCTTCTTCTGTTTGAAAAAATGAAGGAGGGAGAGGGTAGAGAATGATGTCCCGGGTCGCTAAAGACCCGAGGTATGCATTTAAGGACATGAAATTGAACTATGTCAAATATTTTACCTGCCTTCCTGATATAAATTACTATGAATTTGATATGGTAATTAATACTGAGACACTAATTTGGGCAAAAAGCACTAATGACTTGTTTAAGACTTGAATCTTAAAGCTGAGGACTTGCAACTCGACTTGGGACTTGTCTGTCTTGACTCGAAACTTGACTTGGGACTTGTCTGTCTTGACTCGGGACTTGACTCGAGATTTGAATGCAAAGACTCGAGACTTACTTGTGACTTGCAAAACAATGACTTGGTCCCACCTCTGCTAGAGGGCACATAACTCTGAAGTAATGAATTTAGGTAAATGGGTGCAGAGCCAGTGGTGGTTTTGTAGGCAAACATTAATGCCTTGAATTTAATGCGAGCAGCTACTGGTAGCCAGTGCAAATTGATGAACAGAGGTGTGACATGCGTTCTTTTCGGCTCATTAAAGATTAATCTTGCAGCGGCATTTTGGATTAATTGTAGAGGTTTGATAGAAGTGGCTGGAAGACCGGCCAAGAGAGCATTGCAATAGTCCAGCCTGGACCACCAGATGGCGCTATTTTTGACACTCGCAAAGCTTTGGATCTTTTCCCGAAACAGTCAGAGGAAAGCCTCTGTGCTTCATGAGGCTTCATTTGCCCATCACTAGGCTAGACCACTGATTCGTCAAACCTGCTTTCCTTCAGTCCGTGTTCTTCTGACTATTTTGTAGTAAGTAACAAATATGCTTCGGGGAAATGTATCAGAGTAAAAGTATACATTTTAATTAGGAAATGTAGTGGAGTAAAAGTAAAAGTTGGCTGAAATATAAAGACTCAAGTAAAGTACAGATACTCCCTAAAAATACTTAAGTACTGTAACGAAGTATTATTACTTCGTTACATTACACCACCGATTACAAGTAATGCAAGTTACATAATCAGATTACTTTTTTCAAGTAACTAGTAAAGTAACGTATTACTTTTAAATTTACAACAAAATATATGAGTTACTTTTTCAAATAAGTAACACAAGTTACTTTGTTTTCCGATTTATTAACTGACCCTGTGTTGAGAAAAACTGGGTGAGGTGCAGAGGCACTTCCTTCAGCCTGAGTGAAAGGGTGAGAGTAAAATGGTGACAAAAAGTAACTCAAAAGTAACATACTTTCCATTAAAATAACTAAGTAATGCAAATAGTTACTTTTTTATGGAGTAACGCAATATTGTAATCCATTACTTTTAAAAGTAACTTTCCCCAACACTGTAAATGCAACACTATACATAATCTACTGTTAGAGTTGGGCGATACAGTATTGATTAGTCACGCTATATTTGCAATGATTTTGCTGTTTGTGCAGGAAATGTTATTCTATATTTATATTATTAGTAGTTTTATTTGCTTTACTAAAGAGTGTTCTTTCTTTTCTAAATGCCTCATTAAGATGCTTAAGTTTGTCAGTTTGTTCTGAGATGACAGATAACAGGAAATCTAAGTGGAGACAAGAAAATGTTATGTCAGCTTTTTAGACGTCCTGGCTTCTTAGAAACGCATCTGGAGGACATAGTTAGACACTTTAAATGGACATATATGTTGAATATGCATTATGATTGGATGAGATCAAAGCATCCGGAATTGATGAAGGTATAAATGTTGAGTTGGGGTGTTGCCTCTTTGTCACATCTGTATGACCATTGACCTTTTCTTGCAAGAAAATAAATCTTCAAAAGACTTTTGTCTCATACCTTTATTGAAATAGAAAATTCCCACGACACTGTTGTATTGCACTTTTCAGTGCTTTTCAATTAATTGATTCAAAATTAATATTTCAATGATTCAGTAATTCATGAATCAATGATTTGTTTGCATCATCACTAATGAATGTTCATGGAAGTCCCGACGTAGCATTTTTCATGTATTAAAATATTTAAGTTAAATGGATGTTGCTTAATAATATTTCTTTTATTGGTTCATGTAAAGGTGCATAATTTAAAATATTGCACTTTATTATTATTGTTGTTGTTGTTGTATTTTATATTATTATGTTATTTTTTCACTGTGTGAAAAACATGCCATCATTATTTTTTAACCATTTGTACTTAATTTTACTTGCATTAAATATTTGGATTCAATTTTATTGCAGTTTGGTTAAAGAAGCCATTGCGGAGTAAATACATATTGTGATGAATATAATCAATATACATATAGCTATGTATGTAATTTTATTTAGCTATATCGCCCAGTCCTATCTCCTATTCAGTCTACAACTACAATGCAAGACACTGTGGTCCTGCTGTCATTTATTATCTGCTGTTTACTTTCATTTTGACCACATATTTGTTATGTTTCTATTTCCCACGCTCAAAAAATGGCTGTGTTTTTGTTTATAAGCCACATACAAGCCAAATAACTAGTCCTGTAGGCCGATAATGAAGCCTGCCTTGATTAAAAACAGTAATTGTCCTAAAAGATAACATACACATTTTTTCAAATGATAGAAATAGAAGTAAGGAAGCAAAAAGTGTGGAGTCTCTTTGCTGAAATACTTTGTAGCTCCTGTATCTGCTGTGGGAGTCTGTGAGTATTAGAGCTCTCCAGTGAGAAGACTTTGAACTTCAGACCCATCTGCGGGGTGCTGGTGCTGATTAACAGCAGCTGCACAAGCAATTGGAGAGCTGTTTATAGAGGCTGGCGAACCACGGTTAGAGCACGGACACGTGTGCATGTGCATATGTGTGGGAACGAGAGACAGTAGACGTGTTCACACCTATTTATTGTGTTTCTCGCATTTGCCGTTGACAATATGCACAAGATACAGTTGCTTTGATTGACTGTTTAGAACATTAGATGAATTTGTGCGTTTAAATAACTGAAAAGGAAATTCTGTCATCATTTACTCACTCTCTTGTTGTTCTAAACCTGTATGACTTTCTTTCTTCACTCCAAAGGAGATATTTTGAAGAATATGGAAAACAGTGGATTTTTTAACAGTGTACTTTTGTGCTACCGAATCTTCTTCCACACTTTCCACATTGGCATCCATCTCCAGTGCTTCCTCTGCATCACGTTCCTGATGTGCATTTGTGCTCTTAGGCAGTCTGAGTAAGCAAGTCCAAAGCGATCCACTTTTTGGAAAGCCCGTCATCTGTCTACGAGGCTTCCACTTGTCACCGCAAATGACATATTCCAGGGTCAAATTGCGGTTGACGGTGAATGCAGAGTTCCCCCTCACCATAGCCGTGAAGAGGGCACCCCTGCTATTGACGTAGTGTCCTGGCATGGCCGTCCATTGACCCGTAGTGATGTTGTAGCAGTCCATGAGGCAGCGAAGGAAGTCATCACAGGGGCCGTTCCTCATGACATACAGGTTGTCACCGTGAGTCACCATGCAGTGTCCATAACTTTGTGGCTTAACTATAGGGGTGACCAGCGTCCATTCGTCATTTTTAAATGCATATTCATAAATGTCCGTAGTATCCGGTGGCTTCCAGAAACACACAAATATCCTACGCCTTGCAACTGCACTAGCCGCCGCAGCCACAGAACGAGGCGCGTGCTTGGAAAATGTTCATGCGCCTTTGGAGACATCACACGCTTCTACTGAGGACATGATCCTTTTGTCAAATTCACCTCCGATGGCGTACAAATGTCCATCGTGAACCACCAGGGTAAAGTTATACCTGGACTGCTGAGGACCATCGAACACACTCCATGTGTTGGATTCTGTCACAACAGAAGCTCAAGTCAACAGTTTCCTTGCTAACTCCTCGCACTCCTCCAATGATATACAGTCGGTTCTCCACAACAGCCACCCCGGCCATAGAGGTGCTGGCATCTGTTGGTAGATCAGTCAGATATTTCCAAGTACCCGGTTTCTCATCAAGGTAAAACACCGTCCTGTAGCAGTCCTGCAGAATCTTCATGGATGGCGTATGAGTCCCTAGATCAACAAGCGACGCTGGTGAAAACGACTCCACGTAGCAGATCAGCTCCGCTGGGAGTGCCTCGAGAGCATCTTGCACATCGTTATAAGCATCACGGATGAATACTGCAGTGCTGTGAAACAACCTCCACAAGCCGTACACCGCTGCCGTGTGGTACAGAAGAATGCAGTTGTCGGTATCAAGAAGGTCTATCAAGTGCTGAACCAGGCGTCGACTTGGAGGAAGGCCGCACACTCGGCAGCCTCCACAATCTCATCTGGGTCTCGTATAGCAGGGCGCTCACCCCTGGAAACCACCATGGCGATGAGGAAAGCCCTGGCTTTCAGGCCACCCTGCAGGTGGAACTCGTTCAGCTGACTGTCCTTCATCCCAGAGCGGAAGAGAGCACGGAAATACTCACAGTTCTGCCCTAGGACGGCCCTGTCTATGGTGAAAACGCTTTCTTCAACCCGTACTCTCAGAATTCCAGTGAATCTTCACCATGTTCTTCACTTTTGTACCTGCTTTGACCCAAACTGCAGGGGGGCCCCATAACACCTCTATCCTGCCTGTCCGTACCCAGATTACACTGTTCATGAACCATAAAGTTAGACTTCGAGCTAGTGTTTCTGTTTGGATTTGACCTGTAAACAGAAGTGTGCACACACTGCAGTCTCGCAGCTACTTGCTGGACTGAAAATAGCAACACACTAAAATAGCATAGAGGCCACAGACTTCAAAATAGTAGTGGGAAATGATCAGCACTAATACTGCAAAAAAATATATCCCAATATAATGCTGAATTAATGCAGTTTAAATTAAGTTGATTTGTTTAAACAATTGAATTAATTATGCTGTTATTTTTTTTCCAACAGTATGCTTATAATGATTCAAATAAAGGCAGAAACCCATAAATGAAGTGATGACAGTAGTTCAGAAAGCCACTCCTGTTTTTAATAAGACTAAGAAGATTATTTTCCTTCAGTACCCTCTCTACCTCAGAAGTGTTTTGGCCCTGGTGAGTTACATTTTTTTTCTTCACTGGATGTTTGGCATGGGAACAGGGAGATTTTCCATGTTCTGGGTGTTCTTTTGGTCTCTTGCCCACTTGCATTTTTAGCTTTTTGGCCCAAAGACCGGTGCTTTATCATTATTTATGCCTTATTCTTGAAATGTTTCCTATATAGACTACATTTTTTTCTTTACCCTTTTTTTTTCTTTTTAGGGAGAAGATGGTGTGATTTGTGGATTGGAATAAGAAAACAAGCCTTGGGTGGAGTTCAGTCTCGACAGAACTGAGATTTTAGGATTTTTCTTTTGTCACACTGATTTTTATGTCCAATTAACAGCATATAAACAGATCCCACTGTTGTCATGTTGATTCTGGGATGTGGACATGGTCTTGAGCTTCAGTCAGAGTTTTAGGCTACCCCGAAATGCCTTCACTTTCTATTTAATCA
Organism: Sinocyclocheilus anshuiensis; assembly: GCF_001515605.1. Taxonomy (NCBI): domain Eukaryota; kingdom Metazoa; phylum Chordata; class Actinopteri; order Cypriniformes; family Cyprinidae; genus Sinocyclocheilus; species Sinocyclocheilus anshuiensis. Next base: position 598,249 of record NW_015540952.1, read on the forward strand.
TTGTCAGATGCCTGAGGACTCAGCACACTGTTTTCTGTTTCAGAGATTTTATGTTGAGTGTCAGAAGAGCGAGGGCGGGACGAAGCGAGAAATGTGGGGGTTTTGGTTTGGGGTTGATGTGAGAAAAACAATACTTTCTACACAGTTTAATCAGCATCTTCCTCCTCTGTTGGGCTGCTCTTATTTTCCCACCAAATGGTCCTTTTACATTTGAGATCACATTGTGTCTTTGACTGTCGTTCTGCATCGCTTATTGAAGCTGAGCCTCTAGCAAGCTTTTGCATTCAACTGTGTCCTTGACATCCAGTTGTTTATATACATGCCTTGCCATCACTTAGCCTGCCTGTTCACCTCACTTCTGCCTTCGAGAAGCACAAGCACGTCTTGTCAAACAGGAGGTTTCAATCCAGCCACTTAGTATAAAGTATAATGCAAGCGAGAGGAGATTTTCCCAGCCGTCTGTCTGTAACGTCTTGTCATCAGTCAACTTAATGGTTCACAAGCTACCGCTAGCCCTAATCAGCCCTGTCTGTGTATGTCAGTGAGTTTTGTGTGGCATGAGAAGAAGATCAGTGTTCTATTTACCCAGGGGCTGTCATTGCATTGTGGGTATCAGTGGGGAATTTAGTAATGTTATCAACCGGCTGATTTGGGAAACCTCATCGCTAGCTCCACACCCTTTTAAAACCATTACTCCTGCAGGCAAACACGTGTGGAATTCCTTTTCTAGCTGAGCAGAGCTAAGGTCAGGGAGAGATCAGTTTCGAGGAAGAATCCCCCTTTGGTCAGAAACAAAAGCCCACATGAAAGACAGGTGCAGAAGTGACCAGACAAGCTCATCTCTGGAGAGTCCCTCTATTTGATTCATTCCATGGGAGTGTGTTAGAGATGTTCAGCTTGGATACAGTCCCTGTGTTTGTGTACTTTGCACATTGTATTTATTAAATGTACTGAAAAGATCAGCATAAATTTCCATGCTGGATCAGGCATGGGTTTATGATGGTTTATTTTTTGTCTAGCTACAACATAATCATGCAGTTAAGCAGCAAAACGTAGGTAGTAAAGCTAGTCGACCAGCATGGTGTGGTGAAGCTGGCTGACCAAGGAGGTCTTGCCTCTTATTCCTTTATGAGTTTGCCTTGTTTTCTTAATACACATCCCTGATCTTATATTATACTATCACATTAGATTACAATTAAATTATTAATAGCAATAAAATAATTATCAATCTATTTGTATATGTGTGTGTTGGTGTAATTTTGTTTATAATTTATAATATAATAATAATATGCAGGAATTAATATAATATAAATACTTTATTAATATCAATAATTAAATTGTTTAAATATTACATTATTAATATTTTGTATTTTATTACTTTTTTTTTTACATTTACTTTCATTCAAATATATTAATTTGCTCCACCTCTGAACAGTTGATTGCAAACTCACGTTCAGGAGAGCAGCATCCGACATATAACAGCATTTTCAGTAGGAATAACATAAAAGTGGAATTATTATTCAATGAAATAATCAGTATGTTGACATAATTATATTATCTTTCTCTTTTTTTCTCATTCTTTTTATCTCAGTGCAACATGGGAAGGGAGCCGTTTCCTCTTCCACCACCTCCTGCTCCTGCGTCTATAGAGTCTGAAAGTTACTATGAAGATCCACTGCCCTATGATCCTATAAGCATCAATGGTACGTCTTGAATTGGGCCCAAAGTTGACCTAAATAGAAAATATCTTCTACTGTTTATTCTTTACTTTGACGTTCATGTCAAGCCATTTATAACCTGGTTAAAAAAGGATATTTCCAAAGATTAGGTTAGTGATTTGTGACTTCTCATTGCGTTTGTCCTACGAGAGGTAACCTGTGGTCATTGAGTGCTCTGTTTTAGCTTCGTCCCTCTGTAGTCTACGGCTTTACTGTGATACAGAGAAGCCTGCGGGCAGGGAGCACAGAAAACAGTGATGGTCTTTGTTCAACGGTAACCGGTACTCTGGCACTGGACATGCAGTGACGGAACATTGACCGTGAGCCCAGGAAATGGGGCCAAAAGTGATGGGGCATTTGGCTAGGGTTGCAGAGTTCAGCCCAGCGAGGGGACAATCATTTACAATATTTTTTGACAGATGACGTTTCTTCTTGGTCAAAGGATACAGAGGCATTAGCATGCAGCTGTGCTGTGTAATATCAACACACAAAGGATGTGCATGGCCAAAATCTGAGATGTTTCGGCACTTGTTTCGGCAGCTGATATCAAGCCAAACCTCATGGTTTAGGTTGAGTGAAGTGAATTTCTAATTGGATACGTTCTGACAGTGATGGAGCCGTAAAATAATACAAACAATGGTGCTGCTGGTTGCATGAAAACCACAAGACACAAATATTTAGTGCAGGCCAAAATATCAGTATTGAGTTTATGCAATACTAATGAACATTTTTCATACGTCAAACGCACTTAAAATGTATTTACTCTTCCTGTTTCTTTCATGTGACATGTAAGCCACATAAGGTTTCACTATCTATAGCTTCTCACCTGATCTTTTTTTCTCTTCCTCCCTTATTGCATTTCCCCTTTTATTGTCCTCCTGTGTTTCTGTAGATTTTGGGTGCTTTGCCATCATCACAGGGGTCAGGAAGTGCATAGAAACTTCAAACAGTGTGGTCTATGCTGTGATCACTCGGGGTATCTATCTCTGTTTTTCCCAGTGTACATCAGGAGAGAAAAACAAACAAACAGCACTAACTTTATAGGCTGCGGTGAAGTGCACGGATCTGAGAAAGCCTCTTTGTTTAATGCAACCAGGATTAAGCCTGCAAACTTTGCATGTGCTTGCTTGAGAATGCCGGACATATTCATGATGTACTTTTGACTTCTCCCCGCCCCCCAACCCCCCCAAGCTCTCAGAAAAACCTTTATCTAGACTAAACTTTGTTTTAATAACCCTCCCCCCCAGGACTGAAATAAAAAACATTTTGGAGTGAACTATTCTTTTACAATTCTGATGTATTCTCAAACAATACTGAATTCAGCAGAGTTTGCAGGGAGTTGCTTGCTATTTAGAGGATTTTACTTTCTTTTGTACGAGTGCAACAGCAATGAACAATCAGACTATCACCAGCCTCACCTTCTTTGCTTATTGGTTCATAAATTTCTCACATTTCGCAATTACAGAAGATACAGAACCAGTGAGCAGTTCGTATGAGTCCTATGATGAGGAAGAAGTGACGAAGGGTAAGTCCACAGCGCAACACCAGTGGCCATCTCCTGAGGCATCCATCGAGCTAATGAAAGATGCGCGAATCTGTGCCTTCCTCTGGAGGAAGAAGTGGCTTGGCCAGTGGGCCAAACAGCTGTGTGTTATTCGTGAACATCGTCTCTTGGTATGTGACATCATTGCTTAAGTCAGTGACACCCATTTCCCACCCATAGCTGATCTATGATATGAATGTTTACACAGATTCCAGTGTTTGCAATCAAGTGTTTACATATGATACTAGTAGTAATAATTTACTTAAATGTTTGCTTTTAACTTTCATATGTATTTCAAACTCACCATTCAGTCAACATAAAATAAAAAATGACCATATTTACTTTCTTAATGCACATTTCTGGTCCGCCTGTGCATGATGTACTGTTGCAAATGTTTGTCATTTCGTAACTTTTAACCAAGATGTAAAAACTTGCACCGCCACTGAAATGACTTTCTTATTTGGCTGATGTCACCAAGACTTCTTATTTTTCAAGCAATGCATGTCATCCACCCGTCATGGAACTTTTCATGATCCAGTCAATTTCCAGTGGAAAAAAATCAAGTTCCACCCATAAAAATCCTCAAAAATGTCACATTACAGAAGAAAAATGGGATGTGAACATTTTACATTTAACATTTACACTTATGCATTTGCCAGATGCCTTACAAGATGACTTGCACTGCATTCAAGCTATACATTTTATCAGTTCATGCTATTATTGGGAATCAAACCCATGACCTTGGCATTGCTAGGGTCATGATCTACAATTTTTGCTACAAAAATGTTTTATGTTGACATTTAGCATTAGTGGAATATCCACAATTTTTTTATATTATTTTCGAAATAGGCAGTGTATGATTTTTTATGCTACTGTGTTCAGTGCTACAAAAGTTCAAAGGATCAGACTCCACTGCTGGATATCAGTCTGCTGGGCTGCAGTGTTGTCTACAAAGAGAAACAAACTAAAAGGAAAGAACACAAGCTGAAAATAACCCCACTGGGTGGAGAAGCCATCGTTCTGGGACTGCAGAGCAAAGAGCAGGCTGAACAATGGCTAAAGGTGAGGGACAATGGGGCTTGGCCCATATGGATGAACAATCAGTGTTCGGTTTGTGTGGACATAGTTTATAGCCTTTCATCTTTTATCAAGGTTATTCAAGAAATTAGTCCGAAAAATATTGCAGGATCTGCTGATGTAACAGACTCTCCAACACTCATCTGTACTAAGGTATGATAGGTTGAGGTTTATTCTCTGATTGATTGATTTATGTAAGAAACACTCTCCAATTTTGGGTGGATTTTTCAGAAAATAGTCATTGTATCCTGTTAAGCTTAAATGTTCTGCCCTTTCTGGCAGGGTGAGCAGAGCGAGAGATACTCAGTGGCATCTGAGAGTGGAAGCAGCACAGACAGTCACGCAGAGAACCTGGAGAACAAAGATGGTGAGAGTGGGCCATTACAGCTATTCTTTTAGGTGTCTGTTTGCTTGACTACACTGGAAGTGACTTGAAGTTGTCTAAACTGGTAGCGTTGAAGATGCATGTCACCTCAGAATGTTGCTTAACCATGGACCAATCAGCTGTAAGTTGCAGACTTGACTAAAGTATCAATACATTGCATTAATAACTTTGTATACCAATTTATTTTCAATAGAAATACATTGATATAAGAATAGAAAATGCATAATGACAATTAGAAATGGGGCAGCGATCAACTAAAGTTGTGACACCTTAACAGGCACTTCCAGAGTAGAATTCTAGAGTAGATTTCACAATATTACTGTTAATAATGTACTAGCTGTATAACTGTAATTGTGTGTATAATATTTACCTTTCAATTGTCATTTAAACTTTAGTCAAGAAGAAATATGGCAAGTTTAGTAACCTTATGAACATTGGAAAAAAGAAGGTTTCCTCTTTGGAAAGTCCGGAGAAGAATGTGGATACATCAGGTAACCAGGCAACAATATATTTAGTTTATAAGTTTTTAAACTCCCACACAACCTACCATTTTCATCACCATCTCTTTGTTCCAGGCTACCTTAACATCCTGGTGAACACCCAGTGGAGAAGCAGGTGGTGCTCAGTGAAGGACAGGCAACTTTGGATCTACAATGACAAAAGCAAGAGCAAAGTGGCCCAGCAGCCACTGTCTTTGGAGGGGTGCATGGTCCTGCCAGACCCCAGCCCTGAGCACCTGTATTCATTCCGCATCCAAATGGATGGAGAGGAGCTCGCAACCCTAGAAGTGAGTTCATCACTAACTAGTCCTGCATAGCAAGACTTTTGACTGTGTAGCTTATTCCAACCACTTAGATAGGAAGTGATCGTCTGAATGACCTGTAAAGCATTCAGCCACAGTTCTTTTTTTTTTTCTATGTGCCGTTTAGAGATCTGAAAGAGATCACAATAATAGACTGGGAAATAATGTGGGAAGTCTATAAACTCATGAAAAAATATTGAACAGCAGTTATGAACAGTCATACAGAAAGCACTAAAAACATTAGTGAAAATGTGTTTAGGTTTTGTAAATTTATGTCCATCCAATTATTTCACATACAGGAAACAAACAGAAAATACAGTTATATACAGCTTGTCATCTAGCTTGCTCGCTACTATCTCAAACAAAACTCGGAATATCTTCCAAAGTTGGTGGTGTATGACATCTGTATAAGACAATAATTTGATACAGTTAAGAGCAGTCTACAGTAGACTTGGACGCTGCAGTAAACCGGAAGACAGAAGTCTCTGATTAGTCATTCTTTACACTCTCATGATGAGCCACTGTTTTTCCCAGTCTCACTGTCTGATGCCCTCATGTATCTTGGCATCAGTCCAACAGCCTGAAAGAGATTTCTGAGAACTCCCCTCTCTTCATTCAATTCTGGTGTATACAGCTTTCCAAGATTCACAGCTAATATTTATGTGCTACACAAACAATATACGCTTCCAAGTTATATACACTACTGTTTAAAAGTTTGGGGTTGGTAAGATTCATTAGTCTGTATTGTTTTTGAAAAAACTCTCTTGTGCTCATCAAGCTGAGTTTATTTGACCAAAAATATAGCAAAAACACTAATATTGTGAAATATTTGTACAATTTAACTGTTTTCTATTTTAATATTTTTTTAATGTAATTTATTCCTGTGATGGCAAAGCTGAAATTTCAGCAGCCATTACCTGAGTCTTCAGTGTCACATGATCCTTCAGAAATCATTCTGATATGATGATTTGGTTCTTGAGAAACATTTCTTCTTATTATGTTGAAAACAGTTGTGCTGCTTAATGTTTTTGTGGAAACAATGCATTTTATTTTATTCTTTGATGAATAGATTTTCTTGAAATAGAATATTTATACTTTTGTAACTTTTCTGTCACTTTTATGTAAACTGAATGCATCCTTGCTGAATAAAAGTATTAATTTCTTTAAAAACAAACTACAGACCCCAAACTTTTGAGTGCTAGTGTATTTGTATTTCTTTGTGTACAGTATCTCTTTTGAGTTACTGCTCATAAACTTTTCCTGACCTCATTCTTGAGTTGTTTATCATCAGTTTTCAGTAAGACACTTCTCAGTAAACAAACACAGAGGTGGAAAATGGTAAGTTCTCACAATTACTTCATAGTATAGTGAGGATTCAATATAAACTTCAACGTGACTGCCATCTTCAGGCCAGAATTAAATCAGTGTGCAAACTGACCTATTTGCAGATCATTTCACCAAGGCCTAGCTGCACATGTTAAGGAATATGAATATCTCAGGGAGTATAGATGATCAAATATCCTCCTTTTTCCTCTCAGGCTAAATCCTCCGCTGACATGGGCCACTGGCTCGGGCTTATTCTGTCACAAACAGGCACCAAAACAGACCCGGAAGATCTCACCTATGATTATGTGAACTCTGAGAGAATATCCAGTATTGTCAACGCTGCCAAGACGTCCATGTAGTAAGCTACTTCATGTACATCAGTTATTAAAAAAAGAATAGTTCACACAAAAATAAAAATGTTGTCACAAACCGGCATGGGTTTCTTCCATGGTGCACAAAAGGAGACAATTTGAACAGAAGCCTATGGGCTGAGACTGTAAACCTCCAAAAAAAACACAAATGTACTATAAAATGGACCATATGACTTGTGAAATATATTCATAGTGATATGATCGATTTGATTGCTTTTTTTAAAATTTGGAGCCTGATTTGTTTGTATTTGTCAGTCTAATGCAGAGGAGGTACTCAGAGCCCAACACATACACAGACAGCCCTCCGTCAGACCCCCATACTTGTGATGACATATACAATGATGTGCCATCCACAGAGAACGAACAGGAGGTGGGTGAGACAGCCTTGCCATGCTTTTGTTGTAAATCTACGCCACCCACTTTCATGCAGTTGTGTTTATTCTGAGTCATAGACTCAGTATAGTGGAAGATTCATTAAGCATTCGGCCAAAAATAATTCGAGTTACAGGAAGTCATTACTGTGACAGTGTTGTGTTTTTGTAACTCTGCCGGCCATCCAACTTCAATAATTTTTTTCTGATACTGTTACTCTCTCCGGCTGTAGGAGGTTCAAGAGGTTCAGAATGGCAGTGAGGAGGGAACAGCAAGCGGCGAGGAGAATGGGAAGGACAGAGTGTATCTGGATCTGATCCCGGTTCGCTCCTTCCTTCACACGAGCTCGGGCAGAGTGTCACCACAGACAGAGCTCAGTCCCTCATCTGCTCCCCAGGATGATCAGCTACACTCTAAAGAGGTTAACATTATCAAATGGAAAATGCATGTTAATAGATCTAATCTTGAGCATATGTATGTTTCATTTCTTTAAATTGACTTTGTATTTTTTTTTATGTAAATCTTTTGCAACATAATAAATGTCTTTACTGTCACTTTTTCAGACATTTAATGCATCCTTGCTGAATAATTTATTTAAAAAAACTTACTGACCCCAAACTTTTAGTTTAGATAGTGTAGGCCTATATATAAATTTTTGCCAGTATGTGCATCTCCTGGTAATTAAATCCATTACCTTGGTGTTGTTAGTGCCAAAATACAGATATTTATTTAGCAAAAATGATATAAAATTTAATACAAAAACATGTAAATATACAAGTATTTTAATACATATGTTTAAAACCTTCTATACTATTGGTTTCTAAAACAGATTGAAACAAGTGAAACCGCATTACCGAGCAGCACAGAGAACCTCGACCCTCCACCAGTTGCTAATAGAATGGACACAGACCCCTCTCCAGCCCCGAATCTGCTTGTCCAGACTCAAAGAATCAGTTTCCTTGGTCAGGAAAGCCAAAAGAGGGCCTCTCCCACCTTACTGCCATCCCAAACCCAAACCCTACCCCAGACGCCCCAGAGTCCGCCCACCTCCAGAGGAAGAGCTGCCAGCACAGACAGATTTCTCGAAAAACTCAAGTTCTCTCCAGCAGGTAATTGTAAAACCATCAATTGTAAAACAGACCTACAAAACTTTTTTATTTACCCTGCTGTGCTTTTCCCAGCCATGCACTCAAGTGAGCATACCTTCAGTATTTGAATGTAGGTCATGGCTCAAAGCTCCTACACATTCCCTCATGTTTAGCAGGCCCGGGGTCAGTTGAGGTGAAATTAGGGAAGAACAGGACGGAGGCCGATGTGCTGCGTTACACAGACGAGAGAGACCGGCTGGAGCGAGAGAGGGAGGAGGTTAAAAACACTCTGGCCACCCTGAGGAAAGACAGACGAGAGGTGAAAGAGGAGCTGAGCTCCTGCCAAGGTACTGCAGTGCCACGTAATGGTGATATTTGGAAATGCCCATGTGTTAAGAGGTCGTTTCCATCATATTTAACAAACACTCATGATGTTCCAACTTTGTATTATTTTCTTTAAATTTTCAAGATGCAATTGGAATTTTTACATGTGACCCTGGACCACAAAACCAGTCATATACATCATCCAAAAGCTGGATAAATAAGCTTTCCGTTGATGTATGGTTTGTTAGGATAGGACAATATTTGACCGATATACAGCTATTTGAAAATCTGGAATCTGAGGGTGCAAAAAAAGTATTGAGAAAATCGCCTTTAAAGTTGTCCAAATTATGTTCTTAGCAATGCATATTACTAATCAAAAATTAAGTTCTGATATATTTACGGTAGGAAATGTACTAAAAATCTTCATGGAACATGATCTTTACTTAATATCCTAACGATTTTTTGCATAAAAGAAAAATTGATAATTTTGACCCATACAATGTTTTTTTGGCTATTGCCACAAATATACCCCAGCGACTTAAGACTGGTTTTGTGGTGCAGGGTCACATATATTACTTGTTAGTTGTGTCATACTACAACACAACAATGTCACTCTACATGTAAAATGCTAATAAATGCTTTTGATTATGGCTCATAGACCCCACTCAGCAGGCCTCTCTGGAGGCTCGTCTGAAGCAGATGGAGGAGACGTGTCGTGAGGCGGAGCGCCGGCGAGTGGAGGTGGAGCTTAGCCTGATGGAGGTGAAGGAGAATTTGAGAAAAGTGGAAGCAGGACCCTTTACACTGGGCACCACGGTAGATAGCAGTCTACTGGAAACTTCAACGGTTAGTATGACAACAGCAAATCAGAATTTTAGAAATGTAAAATATATAAAAAATAGAAAAGTTATTTTAAACTGTAATAACATTTCACAATGTTAATGTTTTTACTGTGTTGTATTTTTGATCAAATAAAGGCAGCCTTAGTGAGCATAAGATAGTTGTTTCAAAAACAAATGTACCGACTCCAACTTCTGAATAGTAGTGTATAATCTGTTGCAAAACCAAGTGAGCTGACTATCTGACATAAGCATACTAGGTAGTACAATTCAGAATAGGTAAGAACTAAATAAAAATTGTTTTTTAATGATTGTACACTGAGCGGCACGAGTCCAGCTGACTTACTGTATATTGTTGTGTATTCTAGCCCAAGATAGCGCCTGTATCCAGCCCTGCTCCAAATACACCCATCAGCAACACCAATAATGGAGATTCACCCATCAACTCCGCCACAGCGCTGAAGAACAGACCCCTGTCCATCATGGCATCCAGCAAAGGAAAAGTTCTGCAGAAGGCCAAGGTCAGAGTCCACTTGTGCATCCATAGTCCTAATAGAGAGCTTAGTTTGTTGATAATTTAACATTTATGATTTATAGAAATACGTTTCTCAATCAAAGCAACTGTACACAGAAAAGTACTAATTAACATGTTTTTTGGATAATTCCCTGGCATTCTTTGAAGTACATTAAAGTATGTGTATAACGGTATATACACTATCATTAAAAGGTTTGGAGTTGGTAAGATTTTGTAATGTTTTTGACAAAAGTCTCTTATTCTCACCAAGGTTGCATTTATTTGGTCAAAAATACAGTAAAAACGGTAATATTGTGAAATATTACTACAATATAACTGATAACTATTTTTTTTACAAAAAAAAAACTTTTATAGTTTTCTATTTATTTTTAAAACGTATTCTCTGATGGCCAAGCTGAATTTTCAGCAGCCATTTTTCATTATTCTTTGAAAAGAAAGTTCAAAAGAACAGCATTTATTTTAAATAGATTTTTTTTGTAACAAAGTTCATGTCTTAGTCACTTTTGATCAATTTAATGCGTTCTTGCTGAATAAAAGTATTAATTTCTTTATTTAAAAAAAGCTTACTGACCCCAAACATTTGAACGGTTGAGTATATATAATAATGGTATATGAATATGGTTATCCAAGTTACAATGGTATTACTATCTGAAACCATTACCACCACAAGTCTATTCAATCATATATTCATATATATATATATATTTTTATATTTTTTTTTTTTACAATATTTTCCTGTGTCTGAGCTTGTCATTCTCTCTCTGCAGGAATGGGAGAAAAAATCCACAACCTAGTGGAAGGGAACAGAGAGCGCAAATTGACTTTTTAGCCAAAGCTCAAAGGACTGCTAAGGCAAATGCTTCAGGCAGGGAGAGAGAGAGAGAGAGAGAGAAGGAGGGTGTGTCCAATGACCTGTAGGCTTCGCCCCTCTGAAACATCAGCCTCCACTAGTCCCTGCTTCTCTGCATTCAGAGGCTCAGAAGGTACTGGTTACATGCAGGCAGCTGATCCAAGACAATATTTTCTGTTCCCTGCCAAATAACGCCACTGGACGACAATAGATTTTAAATCTATTCAAGTCATTTTTATGTAAGAGAAAGGAAGGGAATAACTGAAATAACTCTTTCAGTGGTGTGCACATTATTTGATGGATGTTTCACAAGCTTGAGAAGAGACCAAAAAGCTTCGAGAACCACTATTTTTAGATTGAAACATTTAGATTCAAAACCGTAAATCAGCCATTTGGTACATTGTAGCTTGGTTCATGTATGCTGGTAACCAAGATGTGAATATATATTACATATCCGTTCGGTGTTTTTGATTTGTTACTGTACGCTAGCTGAAACATGCACTTTTTATTCAAATAAAAGTTCGTACTGACAACAATTCATATTTATGCAAAACCAGTAGTTGAGAACCAGGCATACTGCTTTGAAATAGAAGAAAACGGCATTTTCTCCAGTAGGTGGCACCAAAACATCACTAAAATACTATAAAGTATTTGAGAGACTAAAAGTTCTGAAAAAAAATTTAATAGCTTTACAATAGACAAATGCACCACTGTAGTTAATACAAAATAAATATAGTCAAAAAATGTAAGCCTCTAACATGAGGCTTTCTGTAACAAGGAGTTTTCAATATGACAGATCACAAGCAGGTCCAAATCTCAGACAGAATACATGTTCATAAAGGGTTTTCAGTGCTGAATAAACAATACAAACAGCATCAAACCCCTTAAGATTGATCACAAATAAAAATTCAAGTCACTATTAACATGTACAAAATTAATGAGATACACATTCCGTTTGAAATGTCGCCTGGATTGCATGTTCATCAGCATCTTAAGTCCATGTGAATTTATAATGACTTGTAACTCACATTGCTGAGCTGTGGCTCTGTCTATGTGTGTTTTCTCTTTATCTGTGCTGTGTTGGGGACACGTGTCTTCTGCGGTGCTCCCCTATAGCGCTGCAGCAGCTCTTTTTCACTCTTGTGCTGACGGCGCCTCAGGCCTGCAGGTTTAGGAAGATCTCCTCTGGATGGCTTCTCTCTGCTTCCTGAAAAACAAGTTCACAAAAATACATAACTCAAAACACTTAAACATACCCTGCCAACCCCTTGTCCATTCTAAAAACACCAAAATTATGACCCATCCGGCGGGCACAGAAAAATGGACAAATCATATTGAGCACTGACATAAGCAGATGTGTGAAGCCATGTTACATCATGTTCATAAGATTTTTTATCTTAATAATTTTAACATAAAATTTGAACAAAAAGTTAATAATTTTAACATAAAATTATGTGAAAAATAATACTTGTTTTTTTCAGATAATACATCTTGATTATTTATTATTATTATTATTACTATTATTATTATTTATTTTTTTCTTCATTTTTTCATTTTATTAAGCATGGAAATTAAATGTAAAAACTACTGTTTAAAAGTTTGGGATTGATAAGGGATTGGGTTTGGGATTATGCTCACCAAGGCTGCACCACTGATTTGATAAAAACTACAGTAAAAGTAATATTATGAAATATTACAATTTATTAATAACTTTTCAGCAGCCATCACTCCCATCTTCAGTGTCACATGATCCTTCAGAAATCATTCTAATATGCTGATTTAGTGCTTAAGAAACATTTCTTATTATTAATTTTTGAAAACGGTTGTGCTGCTTAATATTTTTGTGGAAACTGATACATTTTTTAGAATTCTTCAATGAATAGAAAGTTCAAAAGAACAGCACTTATTTGAAAGAGAACTCTTATATACTTATAATATATATATACTTCAAATAAGAAAAACATACATATATATATATATATATCAAGTCAAGTCAAGTCAAGTCTGCTTTATTGCTTCTATATATATATAATTTTTTTCACTTGTTTAAATGTTAAGGATATTTAGATATATCACTAAAAAAGACAAAAATAAGAGTTTTTTTTTTTTGTTGCAGAATTTATGTTATTTTATGTGTTATTTTTATGTGTTTATGTGAAAAACTAGAATGAAAACACCTATATATTTGTCAACTACCCACTTTTGTCCAAAAACTAATTAGTAGTTACTGGTACTGACGTGTTTCGCAGTGTGGACCCTTCCAACCTTGGCATTCACAGCGGTAGCTGCCGTTCAGCAGCACACCGATGCCATCATTCATACAGGGGTTTGGACTGCACAGGTTAACAGCTTTTTTCACGTCTGAAGAAAGAGGAACAAGTTACAGAGAGCAACACATGACTGTAAATACATCAGACACGAAAAAATGCTTTCAAAGAGGAATATTTGTGCTCGTTGATTCAGCTAATTACCTGAACACACCATCTGTACCAGCACATCCTCAGAGTATTTCAGGTCATCGTATGAAGGAACAGAGATCATGTGATCCTCAGAGCCGGCGATGCGGAAGAGAACCTCCTGCTGTATGTCCCCGATGCCGACCACAAACACTGACACTCCGCTATCCCGGATCTTCTGGGCGGGCACCGCTGCATCTTTCGCAACCGTCCCATCAGTCAGTACCACCACGGCCTTGTTGACTCCAGGCCGCGCTCCTTTCCCCACCGTTAGGCTTTGGGAGAGCACATGGAGCAGGGCTGAACCTGTAGAGGCCTTCCCACCCAGAAAACCAGTGTCTCCCACTGCCTTCAGCACAGAGGAGCCCGAGTCATACTTGTCCAGGTCAAAGACCGTGACGGGCCGCCTCCCATAAACCACCAGTCCCATCTGAGCCACATCTCGATTGATGTCAAACTGCACTGAGGTTCTCCGAACAAAGTCTTGAAGGTGGACGAATTTGTCCTTTCCTACACCACTGGAGGCATCCAATACAAAAACAAGGTCCAAAGCTTGACCCAGACAGCCTAGCAAAGACAAAAAAAGGGCTTTAGTATAATAGTTAAAAAAATAAACTGAAAGAAAAAATGTTCCAGTGCTTTAGCTTTTTTTTTTGTAGAAGATTTGCAGTTCTCCCAAGAACGTTGAAAAACATGTTCACTTGAAAAACATTAATACATTTTCAAAATGTGTTTTCACAAAACTTTTGCGTTTCCCCAAGAAACTTTGTGTTTGCTCACAAAAGTTTTGTTTCCTAAAGAAACTTGTGCTCACTTGCAAAACATTTGCAGTCAAAACCTTTGCGTTTCCCTGAGAAACTTTGCATTTGTTCACAAAAGTTTTGCGTTCCCACAAGAACCTTTCCCACAAAATTCCTTTGCATTCCCTTTACAAATCTTTGCTCGTGATTACTATTAACATTTTTCACAAAGTCCCTTGAAAAACATGTTCCCTCTCAAAACTTTTACCTTTGCTCGCAAAACCTTTGTGTTCCCCCAAGAAACTTAGGTCAGTCCCATTGATTACTGATTATGATTTAATTATTTGAAAATCTAATTCTTTCTAGATTTTTCTTCTTCAAAAAACTGTAAGTGTATTGTCAGTATCTTTGTATTGGGGTTATTTTTGTCTTTTTCTTTCAGCAGCATTATGTTTTGATTAAGGTCAATGAATTATCGTAATGATTCCAATTTTTTATCTTCATTATCATTGAGTAAATCAAAAAACTCTTCATTAATGTGCATTGTTGTCAGTAATTTTGTACTATGAGATTAGTGCTAGGCATACAAACTACTTTTATGGCGCTTTAAGCAGTATCACTACCCACTTACATTATTCCTTGAGGAACAACAATTTCAGGACTTTACTGAGGACTTTAGTGGTTAAAATGATGAATTGCTGGGATATCTACCCTGGTTGTCGACACTGCAAATTTTGGCTCTTAGTTCGGGGATCTTTGCGCTCAATCTGTCAGGTGACTGGTATTTGATGGTGCGCTGGGGGTTCCCCGTGATGTTGTTTATTTCAGCCCTCATCTCTTCTGGCGCTACACCGATGATGAAGATCTCCCTGTCCTGTGTGTACTTCGCTGGCTCCACCACAGGGTCCACTGATGGCGTTCCCGTGAGCAACACTACCACTCGCGGCAGGTCGTCCTGAATGTCGGCGAACACGGGTGAGCTCTGGAAGCCGTGGCGTGTGACATAGTGAAGGGCGTTTCCAGCCTTGGCCTGCCCACCCCGATACTGCAAGCCCTCAACAGCCTGGATCAGCTTTGCCGGGTCTCTGTGCTCCCCAATTTTGGCCTCGATCTTCACGTCGCTTCCATACTGGGCCAACCCCATCTTCACAGGGCTGTCAGAACTCAGTACAGCCTGCATGAAACGCTTCAGGAAGGACTTGAAGCGCAAGAAACCCTCCAGAGTAAGTGCAGAGGAGCCCTCGAGCAGGAAGAGCACATCCACGGAGCAGTCAAAACTTAGAATGGGAGCTGGAAAAAGAGGATACGGCTAAGAGCTGCTCTGACTGACATACATTTTGGATTCCTTTCTAAGATCTAAAGAACATGCTTAACATTCCACTTCTGCATTATCTCATGTTTATTTTAGAGTTTAGTTAAGATCATGTGAGACACAACATTGTTAAAGGAGAAGGGAATAGGACTCTACTCTCCTTTATCCATTAAGATTTTCATAAAATGAAAATTCTGTCACTAATTACTCACCCAAACCCATAAGACCTTCGTTCACTTTCAGAACACAAATTAAGATATTTTAGATGAAATCTGAGGTCTTACGGGTTTGGAACGACATGACGGTGAGTAATTAACGAAAGAATTTTAATTTTTGGGTGAACTATCCCTTTAACACATGCAAAAATGCATTTACGAACAGCATAAACAAACAAAACGATCCATCTCTCACTCTGCAGGTAAGTGGGGTCATCTGGTCTAACCCCTGCCAGTGATGTCATTCATACTGACAGACAGAAGGAGGTTATGCGTGTCATCACGTTCTGATTGGCCGGAGGATTCTATGTTAGTGTTACAATGGAACTCATGGGGACTGATGACAGCTTCTATCTCTGAATCTCATTTAGGAAACTACCTCCCCCATCTTGAAAATATGTCTGTGTATGTTTGTGTGGTCAGAACCAAATCTACACACATTTTACACCAATTTTATGCTAAAGTTTTTTGTACGATTGTTTTTGGAGACTGCTGTGCCATTATTTAATTATGGCACTGTTATTGCAATATAATTAATTTATTCCTCCCTAAATAGAACACATATTTCAAAACAAAACAAAACAAATGTGGTTGGTCACTTTTTTACAATTCTTTGACAGAATATGTTGCAACAGGGGCCACGTTATGCTGCCTGACAAAAAAAAATGCTCTAAAATACTATTTTACCTTATTTTTTTATTATTATTAATTGTAATATTTTTGTAAAATAATAACAATAATAAAACAATATAATAATAAAAATTAGTAGTAGTAGCATTATTTTTTTATATATATAATAATAATAATAATTGTTATTCTTTGATATATATTATTTTTAGTCACACCTTTTGCTGCTTTGGCAATGGCAATAATAATAAATATTCATACAATAACAATAATTATCATCATCATAAAAATATTAGTATCATTATTATTATTATTTTAATAACAATTTTGTGACTGCTTTTGTTGTGTGTATTGACGCTTTGGCAATATTCTACAGTATGTATATCAATCATACTGAAGTCTTTTAAGAAATGAATTTGATAGTTAAATTTCGCTGCACAAGGCAACACGTTAGCAAGGTTTCTGACTTGGAGGGCATTTGGAGAGGAGAACAGAGTGGTATTAGCTCATAATTAGAGTGTCCCTTTCATCTGAAGGACATAAGTCCTCTGAGGTATATTTCAGTCAGCCATGACCCAGCCCGAAATCTGACCCCCACTGTAACGCGAGACCATGAGCTGCTTATGAACCCCCCCCACGCACACACACACACACTCCAACCAAACCCACCAAAACAACACAGACACACACATCTCGCAGTGAACGTGAGACTGAAACAGCTCATTAGATGCTGAGGAGTGTGGGAAGAGAAGCACATGAACTCACCACAATTGGGGTCACTGCTGTAGCCTGCGGGACATTCGCAGCGGTATTTCTCCAATCCCTCAGATATACACGTCCCCCCGTTCTGACAGGGCTGAGAATCACAGGGTTCTGAACAGAGAATGTTAATAAAATTTGGTCACACTTTATTTTAAGGTCCAAATCCCGCTAGTAACAAACCATTAACTACGACTTTTGCCTCAATAATCTCCTAATTTGCTGCTTATTAACAGTTAGTAAGGTAGTTGTTAAGTTTAGTTATTGGGCAGTATTGGGGATGTAGAATATGGTCATGCAGAATATGTGCTTTATAAGTACTAATAAACAGCCAATATGTTAATAATAGGCATGCTAATACGCAACTAGTTAATAGTGAGAATTGGTCCCTATACTAAAGTGTTACCTCAAATTCTAATGATTATGGAATCAAATATTGATTATTCAATATTCCGATTGTTAGCTCTTACCTGGACATATAGTTCTGTGACAGACAACAGGGTGTTGCCTGTAAACTTTGTTATACCTGTAAGACGATGCGAAAACCAGTTTCAGTCCACACATTTCTGTTAATGGACTTAGTTTTACCTCAGGCCATGAAACTTCAAAATTAATAATAATAATAATAATTAGCAACAATTTATTATAATTTTTAAAAATTATTTACTCATTTGTGTCAAATGTTTGTAAAACAACATGAAACCAGTTTCACGCCATATGTTTCTGTTAATATTCTCCTTTAAGTTTCACCTCAGGCCATGAAACTTAAATATGAGCCTGGGACACTTCAAAAGAACAAAAACACACAATGTGATAAAATACAAACATAAGCTCAGACCTGAGGCATCTCTGTGACTTATGAGTCATGCTGGTGTGTAACGGAGTCAATGCACATTAAGAATGTTCATTTTGGTCATTTTAACATAGTACAGTTACACTTCAATTAGGCCAAAAGCATCTCAAGACCATTGTATTTTGCTCCATCCATGTCATTTACCTGTAATGACGGCAGAGGGATGTGTACGGTGAGTATCCCTTGGACCCCTTCCAGCACATGAAGTTTCCCTGAAGCTCTTTGAGCGTCTCCAGGGTTTTCTGAACACACAGGTAAGACTCCACTTTACACCCTGCAGATATCACAGTGCAGGAAACGTGACTCGCTGTTCATAAACCCAAATGGTGCTGTTGATTGAGTCACAGGTGAGTTTTTTACCTGAAGGAACGGCAGTGCAGACGGATGAGGTGGTGAGGGTGGTAAATAATCCGTTTACAGCATCACTGAAGTGCTCCGCAAAGAATACGTGAGAGTCTGAGGGGCTGCTAGCCAATTTACGGAGCTCTTCCCATCTTAGGGGAGAAAGACAAGGCATGATTTAGCAGCTAATATGTATTGTGAAACACACTACTCATAAAATACATTTGGCACCAAAGTTTGACTTTGCAATTACGAGTTATAAAGTCAGAATTGCGTGATATAAACTCGCAATTGCAAGTTATAAAGTCAAAATTGCGAGTTGTAAAGTAAGAATTGCGAGATATAAACTCACAATTCTGACATTTTTCTCGGAATTGCGAGTTTATATCTCACAATTCTGACTTTATAACTCGCAATTGTGAGAAAAAAAGTCATAATTGCGAGATGTAAACTCGCAATTCCGCAAAAAAAAAAAAAGACTTTATAACTCGCAATTGCGAGTTTATATCTCGCAATTCTGACTTTATAACTCACAATTTTGACTTTATAACTAAATAAAAGCATAAGTATGAAAGCCCGTTTCCGCCACTGAATAAAAAAATAAAACAAGGTAATTGCGACTTTTTATCTCACAATTCTGACTATTTTTTCTCGCAATTGCGTGTTATAAAGTCAGAATGGCAAGATATGAACTCGCAATTCTGAGAAAAAAGTCAGAATTGTGAGATAAAAAGTCACAATTACCTTGTTTTATTTTTTATTCAGTGGCGGAAACGGGTTTCCATACTTATGCTTACTGAATTTATTTGATCAAAAATACATAACTGTTTTCAATTAAATTATTTTTAAGATGTAATTAATTCCTGTGATGACAAAGCTGAATTTCAGCAGCCATTACTGTATCACATGATCCTTCAGATATTATACTAATGTGCTCATTTGCTGCTCAAACATTTCTTCTTGTTATCATTGTTGAAAACAGTTGTACTGTTTAAGACCTCAAACCTTTGAACACTTGTGTTGGTCACAGTCAATTCCAGATTTATACACAGAACATATGGTGCGATAAAATTTGGCCGATAAATTTTAAGATGCCAGAGCATACGAACTCTGAAGGGTTTCATTCATCTAAACTTCACAGTAATTCACCAAAACACACCACTGATACATTCCCAGCTGTTAGATATGGCTATTAAGGTGAGTTTATCCACTAAAATTCCCTCTTTCTCCTGCACCTGTTGGGAAGCTGCCATAAAGCCTCAACGTAAAGAGCGAGCACAGGAATTATGCTATCTGCAGCCTAACCAACAGCAACAACACACATCCAGGCTGTCAGCAGCCTTTTAGTGTACAATAACACACCTGTCAGTGTGCCACTACTGTGTCTGAAAGCTGTCAGCAAATCAATTCACTGACTAATAGAGCTGAAAACATTTACAATATGACAGCACCTGTCCCTGCTAAATGCTTCAGAACAATCACTAACAAAAAAAAGTACAGAAAAGTACCATATTATTACTTTATACTGAGGTATACTCTCAGTACCATGGTATATACTAAAGTACCATATCTGATAACATCACTGTTACTGACCGTGTGTATTAACAAGGGCACAAGGAAATACTTCATCATACACACAAATACACGCACACACACACACACACACACACACACACACAGAGAGAGAAAGAGAGTTGTGGTCAGAATTATTAGACCCTTTGGTAAATATGAAAAAAGAATCTGATGTTTATCATTTTTATGTTTCATAAAAAAAAAATGACAAATCTAACCTTTTCTTTCATTCTAAACTTTTATTTATTTAATAATGGAGGGGAAATCTCATTATGACATAAATGAGGCAAATTATTGCCCTCCTTTAATTGAATACTTTTTGCAACCTCCATTTGCCAAAATACAGTTTTCTCCTATAATGCCTGATGAGACTGAAGAACATCTGAACACACTTTAAAAAAAAAATAAAAAATTAATCTCACCAGGACCTGGTCCTGTTTGAAGTTCCAGTAGTAATTCATAATTCATAGTTTCTAGGGGTGCTAATAATTGTTTCATATATCTAAAATCATATTTTTCCCCCACTTTCAATTGTTTTATGCCAATGAAAGTTTAGATTTTTCTGTAACACTTTACAATAAGGTTCCATTAGTAAATGTTGAAATTATTATTAACTACGATTAATAAATGCTGTAGAAGTATTGTTCATTCTTAGTTCATGTTAACTAAAGTAGTTAACTAATGTTTACTAATGAACCTTATTGTAAAGTGTTATTGATTTTTCTTTAGTTTATATTTTTAGATTTTTTCTTTATTGCATAAAGTAAGTGAAAACTAGTTGTGTTTTTTGACATTATTTCCATAATAAATTGGCACTTTTTTTTTAACCCACAAGATTTTTAATATTGATTCTTATTGCAGTAATTCACGGTTTTGTTGTTGTCTTTAATCAGCATAAAATGAAAGTAGTACAACAAATAACAGACTTTTTGACTACAGTTGACTACAGTTAATACAAATAATAAACTGAAAATAATATAGATATTTATATATTACATATCAATATTTTTTACATTATAGAAATGAAAATGAGATACCGTTTTTTTTTTCAGCTTTTTTCACTACAGTAATGAATATGTGGTGTGAAAATGCTTAATTGTCATGAAAATAACGTCACATAAAATATATAGGCTTCATTTCTTTTAAGCAAAATATATCTTCTTATTTCATTAGAAATTATTTTGAGGTGAACTATGACCCGGTGATGTTCTTGACAGGTTTTGTGAAGCAGGTAATTGTGAGGGTTTTATTCCGTTATTGAAGTGAATGTAAATGTTATGTGTTACCTAGGGTAATGGATCCCCACGGCAAAAAGAGTCACTCCAGACAGCTTGAGCTCCGAGGCAGCCAGCTGCACTGGCCCCTGGGACTTTCCGTCAGATAAGAGGATGACAACACGTGGCACTGTGGAATTGCGTCCGCCGGAAAACCCCTTCCTCAAAACAAACTTCAGAGCCAGACCTGTCTGTGTGCTTCCACCTCTGAGCAAGAGAAAAAGACAGACTTTTCATACATATCGCATTTTTAAGACAAAACTGAGAGTCTAGAATATCAAAATGAACGCCATATGATACTGCCACCCACATCACTGTGAAATGATATTCCAGTCTTTATTACTGAGCTTTGTTGCTTGTCACACCTCCACTGGTGAGAACAGTACATCAGATACCCACAGCAGCACAGTCAACACTGCACAATGAAGAGGACTAACTACAGTGGCCCCTCGGAAGTCTTAGGATAACACAGAAGCCTTTAGTTCCTTTCACTGCACTGTCCTTAATGCGCCCCTCATAATGAAACCTAAACCAGTTACAGCACTCTCAGATTCACACTGGCTGCAGCTTTATCTTTGGGTTAATTCAAACTCTGCTTGACTTCTTTCCAGTGTTAATGCATGAACTTCATAAATTAACACTTGATACCAGGGGTGTGAAGTAACGAATTACAAATACTCACGTTACAGTTCCTCAAATCAAATTGTGCATAGAAAACATTAACTGCCAACTATCATGGCTGCTGGAAGTGCATTCTTCAATCATCAATTCAGTCGCATCTTCCTCTAACTTAATATGTTAAGGTAAATTTCGGATTTCTGCTTACTATCGGATCTAATATCTTACTAATATCTACACGGCCTGAAATTTGGTGTGAGGTTGCAGGTATTGCATACAGTGTTAACTCCCGCAAGTGCCACGTTCGATAAATTCCCACTCACTTATGAGACGCGCGATCTGCGCTGCCTCGTCTCTCCCTCGCATAACGTTTTTTTTATTATTATTTTAATTTTTTTTATCCATTTTGTACAAT
Organism: Sinocyclocheilus anshuiensis; assembly: GCF_001515605.1. NCBI lineage: Eukaryota > Metazoa > Chordata > Actinopteri > Cypriniformes > Cyprinidae > Sinocyclocheilus > Sinocyclocheilus anshuiensis. Next base: position 620,662 of record NW_015540952.1, read on the forward strand.
CCGCCTTCATTTAGCAAGTGCACTCACGCATAAACAATTTTCAAGTTCAACACTTTTTGTTCCATTCAGTTGTGGATGCTGCTGATTCACCGAGACCGCCGCGGCTCAGCAAAGAGACATGCGTGGGTGTGTGTGTTTTCCTTTGAAAAAGTTTGCCCAGAAATACTTCGCTATTTAATGCAGTTTTCCTTATAAATTGTATTATCATTATCAGCATAACAATTCGAGTAAATGTGTAAAAGGTATGGCATGATGCCATCCTTCTAGAACAATGTGCATTTATTAAAATTGTAACATAAATGATCAAGTTTAGTTATTCTTATTTCTTTATGCAAAACGCTAAAACTGGCACCGTTTTGGAGAGAAATGGGCTCTCATTTTAACCCATATCATGGTGTGTGATGCTGAACTATGAGTTTCTAATGGTGTTTGTATTTGCACTGTTCTAAACATTAATATTTTATGTGCAACAACAGCATGCTGTCTCAGTAGCCTTACACATGATTTTAAATCTATTTTTTCAAACTTTATGATTTAAATGGGGATGATTGTACTGAGAATAACTTTCATCTTTTCTTCAACTGAATACTGTTTCCGTGATGTTTTGATAGAAGAGATTTAAGTTGGCAGTCAAAATTAAAACTGCTGGATGATAGATATTCTGCATTATGACAAACAAGATAGTGTGAATTACAGAATGTACAACGTTTTTAAAATGTATCAATTGCGGTGTACAGCGTTTATTATGAGGGGGTAGAATCCACAGCTCAGTACTCACTACTCAATACTCATGAGTACTTTTAAATAGGCTACTCTTTTACTCTTACTAAAGTAGTTTTTTGGACAAGTACTTTTACTCTACTCACACTATGTTTTTTGGAAGGTAATGGTACTTTTACTTGAGTATATTTTTTCAGTACTCTTTCCACCACTGCTTGATACATAAATTGGAGTTAACAGTTAGCTAGCCTGTTGATTACCAAACTGTTTTAGGAATTGCAACCAACAATCACAATGTAAGAATTATTATCTCACTTGTGCTTTTCTGAATGAGGGTCTAAAAATCTAGAGCAACACACTGAAAATGTAGGGTTCAAAATCTAATTTAAAGCCAGTAATAAAGGATTTTATGATTTTAGGAGTTATGGAAAATGTAAATCAAAGAAAAATTATGTACAATTAAATAATATAAGATTCTGCACTATTTCAAGGTCACCAATTAAGCAAATTTGTGACACTGACCATGTGAACTCCTTTATGCAGAAGATCAGAAATTGTTGTAAACTGTTATACTGATATGATAATATTATCTTGTAATTAAAGCATCTGTAGTAGACAGTAGATAAAAATGCAAAATAAAAGTATTTTCCATAAATATATTATATACAGAATAATATAAAAAACTGAACACTCACGAAACCGTATTGTTCATCATTTTCTAAAATATTTACAACTATAATAAAATGTATTCATTCATTGATTTTTGTTATAAATATATATTTATATATTTTATATTTATTTATAGTATTTATACATACACACGCACACAGGCAATTTTCAATATTTTAATAGTAATTCTTATTACTGTAATTCACCTTTTGTGTTGTTGTTTTTTAAATCAGCATAAAAGGCAGTAAAACAATATATAAATATTTTTAAATTACAAATGATATAATTGAATTTAAAATATTATACATAATAATTCTATATTATTTATCTTTTTAACATTACAGAAATGAGACTGAGATAATATAAAATGAATAATTATAATAACAATAATAATATTTATTTATGCACAGTATGTATGTATGCATGCATGCACGCATGTACAAAATACAGTTTCATGAGTGACTAGTGAATAAAAGCTACATTTTTCACTGTCACATATTGACAATACTCCTTTATCCTGTGCCGAAACACATGATCTCCTATATCCTACAGGGATACTGACTGAGTGCCACCTGAGATGCAGACATGTGCACAGCTGGGCTTCTCTCCATCATCTTCGCTCACAGTTGTTCAGCTAGACAAGTGGTGATATTTTCATAGAGTGGAAATCTGAAACGGTAATTTCACAGCCTGTCGAGGGAGATGTGGTATGTCCTGACTGGGTGATAAGGTTCAGGCCAGCTGTGTGCTCAGAGTATAATTCAGCTACTAGTCATTACAGATCCTTGCACACCCTTCACCACAAAAACCATTAATTCAACCTCATCAAGCCATCCATCATGGCACAGCACACTCAGACACACTTGCACACACATGTTGAGAGTGTAATGTAAACACGAGTCCCCCAGCTCTGTGTTGACAAAGATATAAAATGGAGTGAGGTATTTCTCATACTCCACAGGAAGTGCTAAGGCCTGACAGACACACAGTAACACTAATCTCTGTACCTATAGTGGATCTTCTTCATCTTTTTCTTCAGCACCTCTTTGCTCTTGTAGGAGTCTAGACTGATTTCCAGTTTGGGCGTGGAACCAAACAGAATAACACCAACTCTCACCTGCCCAAAAACAGAGAATGCTGTTTAAACACCACAAACAGGAAGCAAAGTTCTTATTGAAGTTCAAAAACTGCCATTCAAAATTTAAAGGAATGCTACCAAAATAAAACTAAAAAACTAACTACTACTAAATAGAAGTATGTTTTACAAAAAAATACTTAAAATACAGTTAACAGTATTTCAGTCTTATACTTCAAAATTTCATGCATTACTTGTGATTTCTTTGTAATTATTTGTGAAATTTACTAGCAATTTCTAAGTGAAAATTGTTTCTACACCAAATTTTTTCAGGTTAGTTCTCCCTCATGTTGTTCAAAGCCTGTATGCTATTTTTTGTAGTAATCAATGGCTGTCATATTCCAAAACATTAAAAAAAAGAAACAGCATAAAAGATCATTCATATGACTTATGTGTTACATTTCTAGCTTTATATGAAAATAAACACCAAAAATAACAGTGATTATTCACTATTATTAATAATAATTCACATTTGATTATTGCATATGCAATAATGAATGGTGTTTTGGCATTAACAAACTATTATAAAAATGTATACTTGAATTAACACACTATTTAAAAATGTACACTTGAAAAAAAAATTGAATATAGGTCCTTTTTTTCTGTGTTTTCACTATAGAATCACTATAGAGAGTAGATTGTAATAACATGAGGGTGAGTAAATAATGACAATTTTTCTATTTTGGGAGAACTTTTCCTTTAATCTGATTTCATGCAATCTGACCTTGTCTGTGCTGACATCGAGAGCCTCACACAGCTTCAACACATAGTGACGGGACCGTTCAAATCCTCCTTTGCCAACGCTGTAAGAGCTATCCATCACAAAGAGAATATCCATTGCTGTGGAGCACTGCATCACTGACCACACACAGGAGAAAACACAAAGCTTACCCATCTGAACTCCATCATTAACTACTGAACTGTCACTAATGTATAGTATTAGTCCATGAAAGTCCAGACTGATTAACTCAATGGCACATGAAAGAACACAAAGGTGGTGCAAAATAGCAACATGTTCACATACACACTATCCTGTATTTGACACACTTAAGCAGCTCAAAGGTCACCTGTGGTATGCTCTAGCAGGGATAAATACTCACAAACACATTACAGCAAGTTTGTGCTAATCAACCGGCTAAATTATCATCCATGTAGCTGTCATGTTAGAACCCGCCGGCTGTCATAAAGAAGGTGATTAAACAGACGGCATGCCACTGTCTGTAACAGCACATGCACACTTTTAGCTATACAAATGAGGACACAACATAGACTTCTGTTGTTGTTATGTAACGCTAAGTATAATTTCTAGATGACACGATTTAGGTAATGTCTGGAGGCAATTTTATCCCTAAATTATAGGCAAGAAAATACACAAACTCTCACAGGCTTTCTGTGTCACTGCGGAGTCATTCCTGCAGACATTCGACATGAAACTAAGCCCTCTCTTTACAAGTAAACACAGATTACTCTCTCACACATTTATATGAACACACACTGGCAGTACTGTAGATTAGTGGTTCTTCATACAGACATTAATTTTTCTATTCTAGAAATATTTTCAATGCTGTCCAACTACACTACAGGGCTGCTTTGTAAATGTTTGAGGATTTATCAAAAAGTCAGTACTCACTTTCTCCAGCAGCGTTTATCTTCATAATGGTTTCGAGATCCGTTTGCATTTCCTGCACAGAGGAAATGGACCAAACTATAAAGAAAGACATACTGTCATTAGTAGAGTTAGTAGATAGTAGTTAGTAGACTTACCAAACAATCTGAAATAAATTTTGTTTTCTTTTCTTTGTTTTAAATGTATTTTTAAAACAAAATTCCACATTTTTAAAAGTTTATAAACTAATAAAACCAGCCAAGAATGGGTCATATTTCACCCAGAAATCAAAAGAAATAAATTAGATGCAGAAAGCTTACAAACTATTTTTAGGATCATTAAGGTTATTTTAAAACAATTAAGCACCATCCCTAATCCTTGTACTGTAAATGTAATGCAGAAAACAGAATTAACAGAAAAAATTATACATTATTAAAATTAGTATTTATGCACCATAATAATATATCTTGTACTGCCACATTTATGGTTATTTATGCTTATTTTTATTAATATTTTTTTTTAAGTTAACTGTAATAGTTGTATGAAAACGTGTTAAGAGAGTCACACAACAAATAAATAATATATTAATATAAATAATAAAAAATAATGCATTTCAATAATGAAAATGTGCTGAATTGTCATGAAAATAATGCAAATACACTACAACACAAAATATGTGAATGGCACCATAATAATATATCTTGTACTGCCACATTTATGGTTATTTATGCTTATTTTTATTAATATATTTTTTTTAAGTTAACTGTAATAGTTGTATGAAAACGTGTTAAGAGAGTCACACAACAAATAAATAATATATTAATATAAATAATAAAAAATAATGCATTTCAATAATGAAAATGTGCTGAATTGTCATGAAAATAATGCAAATACACTACAACACAAAATATGTGAATGGTCCTAAAACATTTTCAGGTGAAATGTGACCTGGACATGTTTTTGGTGTTACTGACCCAGGTACTCCCTCAGGAACTGTCAAAGTCAACAACAGCTTACACAAATGAGTCATTTGAGCACGATTTCTAGATAGCTGAGCTGACCTCTGGCCCTAAGACACAGCTCCGCATGAAACTCACTAAACACCCTTCAGAGGGGACTAATTCAGGACGATTTCTATTCCAGCAACGCCCACTGGACGTGAAGAGAATGGTCAGGCTGTCCTGGCCTGTGCTTGCCGCTCGAGTGAGCAGGGTTCAGAGAGACATGCTCTCTCATGCATACAGACGCTGATTGAGAGGCAGGGGCCATGTGAACAGCCCAGGGCAGAGACGAGAGTGAAGTCCCTGCGTAACGCTCCTGCAGGGTTGGAGTGTGCTTAGGAATCACATACTTTAATCATGTGCTATTGTCTCCTAACTCTCATGCCATCATGAGGAGGGCCACTTTCAGTGCCTTGCCGTGGTAACAGGCTTTGGCCTAAGAAACCTGTAGGACCCCATGGGGGGGTGAGGAGCTGGGGGTGTCAGGGCAAAATTATGAGGCCACAAAATGTTAATTGGTTAATTTCACTGACAGTGGAGGTGAATATAGATCTGAATCATTCTGAATCACTGCTATTCTCACAAGAATACCAGAAGATAAAGAGCCAAAAAATTTTAAGACGACAATTCTATTCCATAATTTCCAAAGGATGTTGTACATAAACAAACTAACTAAATTTGGGGGAAAAAATTTAAAATAAAATAATAGTACAATTTAACACTATACTATACATACATATGCATACTTTGACAGAATTATATATATGTCTGTGTGTGTGTATATATATATATGTATATATATATATTTCCCTCAGCTATAATGTTAACGAAGGTTTTTTTTGTGCTGAAAGCAACTACTTTTTATATTAAGCCAGTGAAAATATAAAATTAAAATGACAGCCATAGTTTATTTTAACAATATAGACACATTTAATATTTTTGATAGATTCTTTGATATAAACTGTTCATGTAAATCTTATCAAGCGCATGTGTTGTAAACCATGAAGCTTTATGATTTTGTACATCTAAAGGAAAAAGGAAAGGACTGGTAACCCTGGAAAGGGGATGTCTGTTTATTTTCATATGATATATGACTAGCATCAGTGATGTATGGCTCTGAACAAGCCAACTTGTACTAGGTCACAGTGAATCTCCCCTCAAACCCTGCGGTGATCCTCTCTGACAGGCTACACTGTGGAACCAGGAGACATTTTATCGCCTGATTTAAATGGACTGAAGGACTAAATCCCTCCTCAAATTTATGGCTTATGTCCAGGAATGTAATGGGAAAATACTACACAGGTAGATGTCTCAATTCAGAAACTCCACACTCCAACAAAATGAATACAGTCATAGAAGTGTTTAGCTGAGGCTTCAGCAGGACAACCAATAAAGTATAATAGCAACAGCTTTACATCTCTCAGTCTGATAAAAGGTATTCCTCCCAGGGCAAATTCTGTAGAAGGTAACATAGGTGTTGAGTAATAAACATCTTGCTGAAATTCCTAGTTGAGGGCTATAATGAATTATTCTTTTCAGATAAACATCCCAAATCACAAAGCATAACACGTTTAAAGTAGTTGCACAATTAAAGATTAAGAAAGATATGATTAAAATCTCTGCACTTTGAAAACATGATTAAAATAATAAAATAAAATAAAATAAAATAAAATAAAATAAAATGTTTCTGAACGGCAAGTGCTCAGTCACTTCCTCTTACCTTGACCAAACAGGAACATGAAAAGGAGATGCAGCCGGCTACTAGAGGACATTTTTAAGCCCTGAAATGTGAACAAAACAAAAATCAATTCAAACTGAGGAAAGAGTCTTGCAGGAAGTCTTTGAAGAGGCCAACTACTGAGCAAGTGTACCAAAAAAGGCTTGAGAATGCTAACAAAGAGAAAAGCAGCTGTGAGTGAGACTGTCAGGGAAAACAAATTTGGAAGCGAAAGATTTCTTGGAATTTCACTCATGAGTTGATGGGCTTGAGGTTAGAGGAGCAGCAATTTTTATTGACCCTCAGAGGCACTGGTCGGACAAGCAAGGAACATGGGATGGGAAAGAGCCAGTCTGAGGGCTATTTTGAGGTCAAACCCAACCAACTAATAGCTGAGGGACTCAGGTAGCAGTGGTCTATAAAGTCTGCACCCTTATACATAATAAAATGACTGACAGAAGTCAAGACCATCAATACAACTCGAGGGACTCATGACAAAATCTTAATGGGTGGGCCGCCTGTCCACTGAGCCCAATGAGTAGGCATTACAGAACCACAAACATTGTTCCTAGCTCTCCCCCTGGTAGCGGGCAAGCTCAAATCTAAACCAGTCAAACTGTCATCACATCAGACTAATCATTTACCCGTCTGTGCTTTGAGAAAAGTGGAGGGAGAGCCCAGTGATGTGTGGAGAAAACAGCATGATACTGTTCATCTCAGATTAAGTCTCCCTGCAGCCACAAAATCCTCCTGTGCCACATTCCCAGAGCTTAAGGTCAAAGTTCACATCTTTAAGAGCCAAACTTTATTATTAAATTAAACATGTTGACAAATGCCAACTGGCGGCACCAGACAGGAGAATTATTCACCGCTATATGGGCCACTGGATTCAATCTCAACGTCTACTTGTTCTACTCTGCAATCAAAGTCAAACCAACAACCATCCAAAACCAACACTTTTAAATAAAAGAACTGGCTCATGCTCAGACTACCATAATTAGCTACTTACAGTATTTCCAAATTAATTATGCATTAGCCACAAGATGACACGTTCAAAAGCCTGAGGTCAGTACAATTTATTTTAAATAAATAATTTAATATTTTTATTCAGCAAAGATGCATTAAATAGATCAAAATGACATTTCTAAAGTTCCAAAAGATTTCTATTTCAAATAAATGCACAGCTGTTTTAAACATTGATAATATTAAGAAATGTTTCTTGAGCAGCAAATCAGCATATCAGAATGATTTCTGAAGGATCATGTCACACTGAAGCTTTGCCATCACTGGAATAAATTACATTTTAAAATATATTAAAATAGAAAAGTTATTTTAAACTGCAATAATATTTCACAATATTTCTTTTTTTTTTTTTATCAAATAATGCAGCCTTGGTGAGCGTAAGAGGCTTCTTTCAAAAACATTTTAAAAAGTCATATCAAGCCCCGGACTTCTGTTGAGTACAAGTTTTATAGAAACCATAGGTATCATAGACACATCCATAATGCAACTTAATAACACCTACAAACATCATAGCTATTTCCAGTTTACAAACCTTCCTCAATGTAGTCTTTGTAGTTGATAAAAGTAGATAACAGTACAAGTCTATTCATGATAGTGTGCACTCTGTGGAATCTTTTCTTCAAATGTGTTTGAGAGACATTTAAAGAGCACAAGCGAAATGTGTGTGTGTGTGTGCGTGTGTCATGTCTGCGCTGTTGTATCTGATTGGTCAGGTTCCAGGTGTTAAGAGTAGTTTTAAAGGCAGAGTGGTTATCAGTTTTGGAATGAAATGAAGTGTGTACTGAGGCAATTCTGACCTGTGAAGTCACTCTTTGATCGTCTCACTCACGATTGGACTTCTAAAGATTCCCACAGAGTACCACTCTAGAGAGGAAATGTTAGGAATGCCACCTGACATTCTTAAAAGAAGCCACACAGGACTCTTTATGAGACTCTTTAGAAAGTTGGACTACAGTAATCGAAGGGAATCTGATAAAATCTCGGCCTGATAGGGTGCATTTCCTGCTTGTGAATGAACAGCAGGAAGAAGACAGCACTTGTTCAGGTGCCATTTAAGAGGGCCTCCATTGAGGCTGATAATCATCTGGACTCTTAGAGCACCTCAAAAACCTGCCATACGATAACCTTGACTAACAACCCGTCTCGGTCTGTGTAACAAGTGGAGCCATCTAGGGTCAGAGCAGCACAGTAAAAGCTCTGGCTTTGCTCTCCTAATTCTTCTTTATTCACAATTTCATACATTCCTCACTGGTCTAATGGTGCGTTCAAGTCATGTCGGATAGATCATATTTACGAGTTGCACGCACATGAACGCCACCACAAAGTCGTTATTACGAGTGGGAAACTCGAAATTTTCTTTACGCCCCGAGTTTCCGAGTTGGGGGCGTGTCAATGAGAAACATGGCGGAATCGATGGATGCAACATCTGTAGTTGATGGTAAATATTTGTTTAAATTGATAGTTTAGTTGTCCTATAAACTTAAATTGGTCATGTTCTTGTTACGCAGCTAGTTAATGAAATCCAAGTAAAAAAATGCTAGAATTTTTGCACCTATAGGTGAAAAATCTTTTGATTTGCCATATTGCATGTTGCATTTAGCTAACAGCTTTTTTTAATCTCTGTATTTTAGCGTTTGTTTATGCTGAAAATCGGTTATACTGGGATCCTGGTCTAAAAAAAATATTAAAAACGCAAAACATACCTGTTGCGAATTCTTTGCTCTTCAATTTCTATAAGCAGAGTTAACTCGTATTTACGAGTTGAACGCACATGAACGCCACCACAAAGTCGTGATTACGAGTGGGAAACTCGAAATTTTCTTTAAGCCCAGAGATTCCGAGTTGGGGCGTGTCAATGAGAAACATGGCGGAATCAATGGATGCAACGTCTGTAGTTGACGCTAAATTTTTGTTTAAATTGATAGTTTAGTTGTCCTATAAACTTAAATTGGTCATGTTCTTGTTACGCAGCTGAAATCCAAGTAAAAAATGCAGACCCTGTTGTATTTTCTTGTAATTTATTAAAAGAAGGTACACCGCCATCTTGTGCCGACTAAACTGACTTGAACACACCTGACGTCGTAATTACGACTTGTCAACTCATAAGTACAAACGTCCCAGGAGGACTTGAACGCAGCATAAGCTTAAGCTTTCACTTTAATTACTTCCTACTTTATCTATGAACAACTCCTCACCCAAGATGCCCTAATTCAGAGGTTTTCAATCTTTTGGATGCTACAGACCCTCAAATATGACCATCATTGTGTGAGGAACCCCAATCTTAAAATCTAAAAGGTAGTTATATATTTTTATGTACGGTAATTTATTTTTATTTTATGTACATTTTTGATATAAATTTGTATTTAAATTGGATCAATTTCAATATTTTTTCTTTTACCCATTCCACACTCTCCATGCAGGCCCCTGAGGAGCCCAGTTTGAAAATCTCTACCTTAACTATTAACTAAATAGTCTTTTTTATTAGGCCACAATCAAGTCAAAGCTAAAAAAAAAAAACATTCTATAGTTTCATGCACAGCAACTCACAGTGCCAATAACCTTTGAGTCACTATAAATGCACTGAAAACCATTTAATCAAATCAATATCCTTTTGAGTTGCAGGCTACATCAGCTTTCATACTGTTGTATGATATTTTTAAACACGCTAAATATATTTATTTGACACTGCAGAGCTTAAAAGGCAATGCTTGTTAATGGACAAGACACAGGTGTATGCAGCTGCTTGATCCCTATGCAGGGAGCAAATGACCTGAGCAACACTAGACACTTCTATAATCACATGAGTGACAGTAAATGAGAAGAGAAGCTGAGGATGAAAGCAGCATTTAGGTGCCTCCTCCTGAGATCCTTATTTAGCTCACTTATTAGCCTAGTCATTTGTGACAATAATCCATTTGTATAGATTTGGTCACGCATCAATCATTATGCAGAAAACAATTTTAAGACATCTAGTCACATTGGTATGTTATGAGAAATTGTTTTAATGTATTTGTTACTAAAGCATCATTAGCTAACATTATATTAATTAATTAACCACTTAAGCTCAGGGCGTTTTTTGGTATTTTCGCCTAAATTTAACATACTCAAATTCAAATGTTTACCCTGCACACATACAATGGAGGAAATGAAAAAAAATGGGAAGCATAAACATTTTTAACGTCATTTTGGAGTTTAACTGGTTTTAAAGGGAACGACGTCATTCACGTAGCCGAGAATTGCAGTTGGTTCATTTGTATTATCCTGTAATCGTTTGATTCAATATTAAGCGTAATTTAGATATGTGCATATTACATTCTTTTATGCATGTTAGTGTAAATTCGATTACACCAAAATTTTATCTAATAAAAATCCACTGCATTGTTTTTTCCCCCATTGTCGCACAATGTTTATAAGCAACCAGCCTAAATATTTTCTAGACGTTTTTGATTTAAGCAACGAGGTCGATTTAATGCAGAGAACGTGAATCAAACATTTTTCGTTACATTAATCTCCGAAAGCGTGAAATTAAATGACGCGGTTAAACTTTGCTATTAACACAATACATTGTAGTACAGTAATAAAGCGCGAGACAGCGCAGAAGAAAAAATATCACTCTTGTAATACATTAAATGGCCAATGCCGCTGCACCGACGGTTTTGCATTTAAGGTTTCGGAATAACAAGACTTTAGCTCAGAGAAATCTTCAAACATTTCCATTTAGTTACTTTAAAAACGCTGATAGTTCAGGAGTAAATATCTCACCTCAGTGACACGACCGTCCTGTTCCCGCCGCAGGTAACGTTACTGAAGTGTCTCTCTAGTGCTGTACCTCAGAGAGGGTGCTGAGCTACTTCCGTACTGACTTCATCCTCAGTTCAACTCAAGTCAAGACCCAAATTCTCTCAAGATATTAAGTGTCACCAACTTGTCTTGCATTAACTACAGGCATAATTCACCCAAAAATTTAAATTCCCACCGAGGTTTCAAAATTAAAGGTCTTTCTTTCATGGAACACATAAGATATTACCGTCTCCTTCACGTTAAAAGCATCTTTCTTCATACAATGAAAATGAAAGGGAACGGTTGACTCCAGTCACCAAACTATGTGGCTAGACTGTTTCACACAAGAAAGTCAGTCATACTAGGTGGATAAATAAAAACAAATGGCTTCAAACAAACTTAAGTATTTTTAATCTGCATGAAAAGGCTCACTTGAACAAAACTAGCCTTTGATGAAGAAAAAACTGAATGGCAATGCTGCATAATTCACGGTTAATAGTTTTTCCACTGAAAATAAAAGCAATAAACATTGTATATAATAAAACAACACCAACAATAACATTGGTGCAATAAAATAAAAATAAAATAATCATGCCTCTCAGAGTATAAAATCTATTTTCTCAAGTGCTGACAAAGACAACAAACATGTTTGACACCACTGATACATTAACTCAAAAAGACGACATTTCACTGATGGAAGAAAAGAAAACTGTCCGGGGCAGCAGTTATTTGTTTTGAACTTGACACTGAAAATCTTGACGAGTTACGATTTGGTTCCACCAACTTGTTTCACGAGGAGGAGAATCAATTTCTCAATATGGTCAATCTGAAAGAGGGAAAAGACTATTAAAATAAATAAAACAAAGTCATATGTATGTGTAAACTATGCACATTGGCTTGCATTCGCTTTCCAAAAAAGTCATGACTTGTGTTTGCAGCTTTCCCAACCTTTTGTTTCAGCTCAAGACAGCAGCATGAATGAGGAACTAGAAGGGAAAAAAGCAGATAAATTAATAATAATAATAATAATAATAATAACAATAACATTTGTATTCTAAAGCTCCTAAGAGTACATCAGGTTGCCACTTAGGAAGAAATCAGCAGTTGGTCATGCACTATGCTAAACCACTCAGAATATTTGACTGTTATTGATTGCAAATGTCCTTTTTTTTTTTTTTTTTACGATGCTCAATCTCTTGCAAGTTATCAGTCTCAGAAATGACATCAATACCCACCATTGCTGTCCTTTGTGCTCGTAATTTTTTGTGGCTCAGTGCATTCCACTGAAGTCATCGTCTTGGACGTGTTTTCTGAAATCAGACATAAATGTTTGACAACTGCTCCCCTGGATATGATGACAAGGCTCCTTTTAAATAACACCTTCGAGTTACAGCTGAGAACACCAGGTGGAACAGCACCTGTGCACCAGAATTTCATTGCTAATTAGGGCTGCACAATTAATCGAATTTCTAATAGCGATTACAATTATGGATGCCACAATTACGTAATCGTTCAAAGTGGTAATTAATCGTTCAAAGTCCACTTACGTTATTCTGCGTGCTTAAGATGCTTTTTTTTCTTTCTAAATGTTATCTTAAGGGTTTTTCCATTGTTTTAATTTTAGTTTTAGTACAACACTATAATACCATTCATATTTTTGATAATTTAAAGAAAAACTTTTTTTTATAATTTAAAGAAGAAACCAATCCGATGTATAGTTGATATTTGAGGCTTAATACTATAGGGTTGGGTATCGATTGGGTTTTTTGCGATACCGGTGCCAAATCGATACTTTTAAAACGGTACCGGTGCCTAAACGGCGCCTGAACCGATA
>NW_015540952.1:634227-634691 GCF_001515605.1 Sinocyclocheilus anshuiensis
AAATGAAAAAAAAAAAAAAAAAGCCACAAAAAAAAAAAACATGAATAACATTAAAGAACATTAAAAATATATATAAATAGCATTTACATGCTCCTCGAATGCTGTCATTTCCCGAGTTGTGCTTCTCTTACTCTAAGGCTAATAAATGTATTTCACGATCTGGGTCATTATTTAATACAAAACAATATTTAATACAAAACCACACATAATGTTTCTACTGTATCTCTGTCAATCACTCTGATTTTTAGTTAAAATGAGTGAATTGACAGTGCTGTCTGTCACTGTCTTTAATCAGTTCTGTGAATGACTGTATGGTATGCCATATGCACTGTAATATGATTTATATTAAATATTACATTTTCAAATGAAAAGAGCAGCATGATCATTTCATAAAGTATGCGTTCATATGTGTTAAGGGCTAGATTTTCGCTGGAGGAAACAGCTGTGGTGTGATGAGCGATGAA
>NW_015540952.1:634725-635257 GCF_001515605.1 Sinocyclocheilus anshuiensis
GTCTGCGGATTGAAGAGCGCGCTGAAAGACGGGGAGGAGTCGAAGTCTGCCGCAGTTTTCATATGAAATTTAAAGTGGACTGACTCTGAGGCGATCACGAATTTGTGTAGAGTTTATGGAGCTAATCGCTATAGCCCTGCTAAAAATGGCCTAGCAACACCCATGCTTCTTACATCAACCCTCTACGGACACCTTGGCAATTGAATCGCCATTGGCTAGTACATTTTTTAGTTTACTAAAAATGTTTTTTAGTTTACTCGCCAGACTGAGATATATATATATATATATATATATATATACGGTATATGTATATAGTAGTCAACATTTGAAGTGGATCAAAAAAATTTCATCAACGTTGTCCTAAGACAAGAACGCATTTTGGTTTTAGGTAAACTTTGATGAAAGGTTTTGATCCACTTCCAAATGTTGATTAGTGTATATGTATATATATATGTTTGTAAAATGCCAGTTTTTTAAATATCTGAAAGTACACTCTTAACATCAGTCAGTCAAGCATTATAATATGATAATC
>NW_015540952.1:635446-644018 GCF_001515605.1 Sinocyclocheilus anshuiensis
AAAATACAACAAAGAATATCGTTTACATGTAGCGCGTCAATTCTCTCTCTCTCTCTCTCTCTCTCTCGCTGCGTGTGTGTGAAACAAAGCGACGGCGAGTCGTGCACCTTCACACTAGAGTTCACGGTACGTTAAATACAGGTGCGTTGCACATCCATTCAGATGAACTGAAAAACAGCACAGATCGCTTGGCAGAGAGTGAAACTGATGCGCTCAGTCAGAGAGTTCTGTGAGTGAAAATATATCTGAGCTAAACTTATACTCAGCCTCCAACTCACACACTGGCGAGTAAAATCTGAGAATTTATTAGCCATTGGCTAATATTAGACATCATTTAGTCGCCCAGAGTGAAGATTTAGTCACATATGCGAGTGATTTACTCGCAATGTAGAGGGTTGTACATCCATTTCGGAGAACCAGGACAAATATTTCAAGCGATCGCTCAGGCATTTAAGTAGCACCAAAATGAGGCACCGAAATCTGCGTTCTGATTCGGTTCTAGTACATACCGGTTACATAGGATTCGGTACCCAACCCTAGTATAAACATCATTCAATGTAAATTGTGATAATCGTAATTAATAATCGCAATTACAATTAATCGACAATTATGATTTTTGTCATAATCGTGCAGCCCTATTGCTAATGATCCTGGGCAAATTCCTGTGCAAGCCCTGTAAACACCTACATTACCACACATCTTGCCAACATGAATTTTGCTTAATGTTTAATTTTCTCACCTGGTTCCTCAAGCCTGTAGCGGGCACTTAGAGGAGGGGCTTGATATTCCAGGTCAGGTTTCTCAACATGTGCAGATTGAGGTTGATCTGCGGCCTTGATTGAGCTGACGGTTTGTGTCTGCCTCTGATCTACATCCTTTTTTTCCTCGGCAGCAATGACAGGTGGCTTTGAGTTAGCCTTGCTCTGTCCTTTCTGCAGAGCTCCAAGAATAATGGCATTAATGTCTCTGCTAGTCTGACCAGACTGCTGGGTAAGGGTAAGCAAGTTGGAGGTCCCATCAAAGCCCTGCAGAGATCCCAGGATGCCCCCGCTCAACTGAATCCCAAAGAGTTCCAAAACTTCAGTGGGCCACACTGTAGGGAAGTTCTCTTTACCTGTGAAGAAAAAAAAAACAACAGGGTCACAATCATGACTCAACTAAAATAAGAAATCTAAATCTATCCTGTGCCCTACAAGGGTTTTAACATTGGCAATGATTTGTACATTTAGATTAGATTAGAGTTCAGGTGCTAGGCTTACCTGCCAGTGCACATCTGACGATCTGGAATGGATGCTGGAGAAGTTCTTTGGTGATGGGAAGGATACTGGAGACAGGGACCGTCTCCATGTTTCCATAATCGGCGTAAATTACATGTGCATGCTTGCTTGTTACTTCCAACACAACAGCTCGGTACCAATTTTTGTCACCTGAATAATCAGAGTTGAATTTGACTGCTTTATGAAAGAACATCTAGGGCAGGGGTGTCAAACTGAATTCCTGGAGGGCCAGAGCCCTGCAGAGTTTAGATTCAACCTTAATTAAACACACCTGATCCAAGAAATTGAAAACTACTTGGTATGTGTGTTGGAGCAGGGTTGGAACAACCCCCCGGCCCTCCAGGAATTGAGTTTGACACCCCTGATCTAGGGGATATTTATAGCACAACCACATCACATAGCATCATACACACTCTCATAAAACCACATCACAAAGCGACGCAACTCTCATAAAAACAACATTAAAACATCATGCATAGAATATATAATGTATTAAAAAACACTTTAAAAGACACTTTTACGGTGGATGGGTGCACCCACTTTTCCAGCTATAGTTTAAAAGCTGTGGACTACAGGTGTGTCAGTTTCAGACCTAGAATTACTTGCTTAGCTAGGAATTCAACCAATGAATCCTCACTTATTACTTTAAATAGTTATTTTGGAATGTGCTGCTTAATATTTACTTAAAAAAAAAAAAGCTAAACAATAGCATTTATTTGAAAAAAATACAATAAATCTTGTAACAATGTAAATGTCTTTACTGCCGTTTTTTATCAACTTATTTCATCCTTGTTGAAAGAAATTACATTTAGCAAGAAAATCTTACTGAACCCAAACTTTTGAAAGGAACCACAAGTTATAAAATACTGCTGCTTCTTTGAAAATACTTAACATACAGATTAATAACACTACACGTCATGTAAAGTTGATGATTCCATCTATTTAACCTGGTAAGAGTAAGCGATAGGTGAAGGTGAAACTGACCTGAGAATTGTGCACAACAAGCGGCTCCTGGTAAAGGGTGGCACTGATTGGGGATTGGCTGTTTGCTGCAGTACTTCGCAACATCAGTCATAACAGCCTTCAGACCATCCACATTCACTGAGGGGACAAAAATCAGCTGAATGTAAAGCATCATTACTCTAAATGGCCATGCTATGCTAGTTATGATAATATAACAATGATAATAGTTGCTCTAGCTAGACTTTATGCTTTAAATGCTATGCTATGAGTGCACACCTTGTCCAGGATTCATTATGTAAAAGAGACTAGGGCTGATCACTGCTGCCACCCTTGGTTGGAAAGCATCAGTGCAAGACAGCTCCAATGTTTTCCAGTTCAAAGGAAAAGTGCCGACTAGATGACAGTAAACATTTAATCATACACAAGAACAACAATAAAGAAAAATTACTTGCATATTACTAGTAGTAATAGCAATTACAAAACTGTCTTGATAAGATACATATACAAAAGGTTTTAGCATCAGTTATGCTAACTTACTTGATGAGGTTGAACCTTCTGTGTCATTGGCAGCTCCCTTGTTGTTCACTTTCAAAGGCTCTTCAGAAGGTGGACTCTGATCAATGGGTTTAAGGGTGGGCAGATCCTCAATCTGACTGGTGGGTTTAGCTGGCTGCACAGGAGGCTGTTTCACCTGTCTATAAGGTTTAGCCAGGTGCTCCAAGATTAGCACAGCAGCAATGCTTTGTCCGGCGCTTTCCAGCTCTACCCCATAACCCTTCTCAGTGATGGACAGCACTCTGCCACTCAACGGCTGACCGGCACAAAGAGCCTGAAACTTATGTATTGCCTCTTTATTCCACTGACTCTCCACTGCTTCCACTCCTGCACACACATATGTACAATGCCTTTACAATATTATATACAGAATACACACTTACATATTCAGAATACATATTTACTTAGTGTAGTTAATGAGTGGAAAAGATTCTATAAAAACACATTTCAAATAATTCATAGGCAAACAGACACCAACAGAGAAACAAACCTGCAAGCCAGCAGCGAATTGCTTGGAAAGGCAGTTTGAGCAGGCTTGGGGTGATGGCCTTTAGATGTGCTGCCTCCACCTCACAAGAGTTCCCATAGTCCACAAAATAAACTCTGGCCTTACCCTCTCCACACACTTCTAATACCATGGCCCTGTACCAGCGGGCATCTCCTTCAAACAGGGAGCAAAACAATATTGGAAATCAAATCTGTACAATAGTTTATGACAGTTTTTAATACTTGAATTTAGGAAGGATGCATCAATCTGATCAAAACTGACAGTAAAGTCTTCTACAGTATTGTGTTACAAAAGATTTCCATTTCAAATAAATGCTGTTCTTTTGAACTGTCTATTTATCAAAGAATCCTGAAAAAATATCAGTTTGATTCAATAAAGGAAAAAAGTGTCCTTTTTCCGTTTACTTTCATTGTAAGTGTGTTACTGTGACCATGGTGTTTGCTTCTGAAGGATGAGTCAGTATCACCTGTGAAGAGAGCACAACACGGTTCTCCCACAGTGGGGGTAAAGGAAGCTCTCTCCAATTCACAATGCTTCATGAGCTCATAGGACAGCTCTGTCAGGATATGTGCATCTGCCAGAAATAACAAAATACTTCATCACAAACGTAAACGTAATGAGTCCCACAAAGTAGAAAAAATAACACTGATGGACAATCGCACCTGCTTTGCTGTAGTTATAACAGTAGAATTCATCAAGGCTCTTCAGACTACTGATTACTAGCCCCACCTTCTGGCCATCATAGGGAAGTTCAGCACAAGTCCACTCCATTTTCTCAACAACAGGTGGACTGAGGGCTAGAGTAAAATTAGAAAATATATATCAATTATCCTTTCAAAAATTATCAGAAATGGTAAAATAAATCAGTACAAAAGGTTTCTTCACTTACAAGGCATTTCAGGTAAGGAGGCTTGAGTCGGTTCATTTTTCTCTGTCTCCACACTTTCAATGGCAACATAACCCATGTTAATCAACACCTCAGCGGCATTGGTCTGAGGGTCACTAGACTCATCAATCATGGACACCAGAGCCCTACCATCCTTCTTACCCAGAATCTCAACCCGTATGAAGCGGTTGCAAACCAGACGTTTCACCATCAAAATGGCCTCCTCTGGCCAGGTGCCCGTTGGAGACTTTATACCTAGAGCAAATTGAATGTTAAAGGGGGTCATATGATGCAATTTCAATTTTTCCTTTCTCTTTGGAGTGTTACAAGCTCTTGGTGCATAAAGAAGATCTGTAAAGTTGCAAAGAAGTTGCAAAGAGATATTCTTTATAAAAGTTAAGAGTCAACCACGCCTACCTAAAATGGCTCGTTCTAACACTCCCCCACATATCTGTCACGATGTGGGAAGATTTGCATAACGCCGCCCAAATGTTCACGCAAAGAAGGCGTAACTTTTATTCTCGCTGTAGTATTGTTGCTGCCGCTGTAGTATTGTTGCTTCATGTCGTGAAGGCGCTGTGTTTCGTTGTGAAAGCGAAACTACTTTGTTTGGCCTTCCAAAAGAGGACGATATCTGCTTCGTCATGCCTGGAGCTGATCCGTGCTGGTCGCTGAGGAAATACATCAACTTCGTGCTGTGGATCGCCGGATCGGCTTTCACCGTGGACGAAGCGGAGTCCAGCCCGGGGTGGTCACATGTGGTTTTCTCTAGCCTGCCGGCCGCCGCTCACTCGAGCCGCCATGTGTTTCGTTGTAAAAGCTAAACTACTTTGTTTGGCCTTCCAAAACAGGGCCCGACTAGAAATCAGTGGTTAAGTTGTATTTACAACACTGTTCCAGAACAGGTCTGCATGCATGCAAATCTGTATATGCTGAGCCAATTAAAAATCAGAGAATGAATAATTGTACTGTACCTGATAAAGAACAAGGGATTGCTTGAGTTGCCAAAGCCAGCAACTCTTTGCTGATTGGTCGTAGGCGATATAACTCAACCTCCTCAGAGTTTCCAAAGTCTATGTAGCCAACACACACACGATCTTCCGAGGAATATGCTAGAACTTTAGCTCTATACCACTGGTTGTCCTCTGTAACACATGGAAATCACTTCAGAAGACATCACTTTTATGGTGCCTTTTTTAAACAATTCAACAGCACTATGTGTGTGAAGGAGCACTATGGACATTTGTACATCAATCAAAAGAAAAGGAAAAATGAAAAAAAAAAAAAAAAAAATGTTATATACTGAAGACACTGGACTGACCAGAGAAGAGTGAGCAGCAGACAGTTCCTGGTGCAGGTCTGAAGTTCTCACTTGCCGGAGTTTTTGAGCAGTGCTCCCTTAAGTTCACTTGCAACTGCTGGATTACACCTAAATGCATGAAGATTACATCATACATTGCACTGAACCTACTGAAAGTACAGCATATATTTTATAAAAAGGCAGAAAATGACAACAGATGATGCTAAAACACTGTAGCAATAAAGCTTAAGAACTTTTTCTGAAAGTCTGAGCTCAGGTTTTTTATTAAATAAATTAACATTTATTTGAGCAAGGATGCATTAAATTGATCAAAAGTGACAGCAAAATACATTTATAATGTTACAGGAGATTTCTATTTCAAATAAATGATGTTCTAATTTAAAAAAAATGTAATAGTCTCCACAAATATTAATCAGCACAACTGTCTTAACATGGATAATAGGAAATGATTCACCAATGAGCACCAAATCAGCATATTTGAATGATTTCTGAAGGATCATTTGAGAATGAAGCTGAAAATTCAGCTTTGCCATCACAGGAAAAAAAAAGTTGTTGTTTTTTTAAATGTTTATTAGAAGAAAAAAACGTTTTTTACAATTGTATTACATTGACAGTTTATTGTTGTTTTTACTGTGGTTTTGATCAAATAAATGTAGCTTAAATGCAAACATTTTTTATAACACCTACACATAAATTACCACTGAAAAGTCTGGGGTCTTTAGGTGTTATAAAAAATGCTTGCATTTAAGCTACATTTATTTGTAATAATGTAAATTATTACAAAATAATTTAAAAAGTACATTAAAAAGTAATAATGACATTGAGATAAACTTAAACTGAGTAGAAGAAAACTCACTCGCATTTTCAAGCTTCTGACAGAGGATCTCTGAGGGAGACTGGAGGTGGGTGACAATAGCAGTGAATGTGTCACCCAATCCTTGAGTCAACGGTTCTGGAGGCCTGGCTTCAGAGTTCTCATTCTTTCCTCCAGACAAGCGCTTGAAGTTCTCAAAGGATGCTGTCATCAATGAATCTGAAGATAGATGCAAATGGATGGAGGTTAAAAAAACGTAAAGAATGGCGTGAAACATTTAATGAAAAAGACAAGATAATGAAGCAACTCACTGATGTCATGTTCAGTCTGTGGTTTGACAGAAACGTCCTCCTTTACGGCATAGCCCTGCTCTATCAGGAAAGTGCTCATGTATTTACCTGTGGAACAAATTTAGATTGAAAATCTTGTGTTTCACACAAAGCTCTCCAAACAGCCACTGCAATGAACCATAAATGCCCTACCAAGAGTGCTTAGAGGAACATCTACCGCAAGCAGAGCTCCATCATTCATGATATCCAACACTGTGAAGGTGAGACTCTTTCCAGCAATTAACTGCCTAACAGCAATAGCGCATTCGCCTGTCCAACTTCCTGTCAGAGGCTTTATCCCAGCAACACAACACTGCAAAGCCTGTCAGACATAAAAAAGCAGCTTCAGCAAAAGCATAACATAGTGGCATCATAAGTAATTTAACAAGATGGAGCTGTATATACACACACACACACACACCCACATATACATACACAATGCATGTTATTTTTTATTTAGTACTGACCTGAACAACATATTTCACAAAAGACGTTTCCATATAGTCCACAAGAGAAACTAATAAATAAAAATTACCCCGTTCAAAAGTTTGCATACGTTTGATTCTTAATACTGTGTTGTTACCTGGATGATCCACAGCAGTTTGCTGTTCTTCAGAAAAATCCTTTGGGTCCCAAATTCTTTGTTTTGTTTTTTTCAAATTCTTTGGTTATTTGAACCCTTTCCTACAATGACTATATGATTTTGAAATCCATCTTTTCACACTGAGGACAACTGAGGGACTCATACGCAACTATTACAAAAGGTTCAAATGCTCACTGATGCTCCAGAAGGAAACACGATGCATTAAGATCATTAAGATGCAACATTTTGAATCTGAAGATCAGAGTAAATAGAACTTATTTTGTCTTCTGGGAAACATGTAAGTATCTTCTGTAGCTTCTGAAGGGCAGTACTAAATGGGAAAAAAGATATTTAGGCAAAATAAGAAAAATGTACACATCTTCATTCTGTTCAAAAGTTTACACCTCTGGCTCTTAATGCATCATTTTTCCTTCTGAAGCATCAGTGAGCGTTTGAACCTTTTGTAACAGTTGCGTATGAGTCCCTCATTTGTCCTCAAGAGTGAAAAGATGGATCTCAAAACCAATCATTGTTGGAAAGGGTTCAAATACACAAAAAATGCTGGAAAACCAAAGAATTTGTCAGACCTGAAGGATTTTTCTGAAGAACAGCGGGCAGTTTAACTGTTCAGGACAAACAAGGGACTCGTGAACAAATCTCAAAAAAAAAAAAGGTGTGGATCATCCACGTAACAACACAGTATTAAAAATCAAGCGCATGTAAACTTGTGAACTGGGTCATTTTTATAAATTCAACTATTAATTTCTCTTGTGGACTGTATGTAAACATCTTTTATGTGAAATATCTTATTCATGTCAGTATTCAGGTTAAAAAATAACATGCATTTTGCATGATCCCTCTTTTGTTAAAATAATTAACATTTTGCAGATACTACAAAGTGTATGTAAAATTTTTACCACAACTGTATATATAACTAGAAACTATTTGGAAGTCAATAACAACAGAGACCAGAAAAGTATATAAAAACAATGCCAGCAAGAATGCAAGCTGTTATCAAGGACAACTGAGGCCATACAAAATAAAATATATCCGTTTTTTTGTTATGTGTGAATAAAGACACTTTAGTTGTCTCAGTTTGTTATTTTCCTAATGAATGACAATACAAAATTTAGTTTAAAAAAAGTTTTTGACAGATTCCTAAAACATTTGTTTTCTCTCTGTATTATGACAGGTTGTCTAATAAATTTGTTAAAGGGTTAGTTTACTCAAAAATGACAATTAGCCCATGAATTACTCACACTCAAGGCATCCTAGGTGTATATGATTTTCTTCTTTCAGACGAATCCAGTCGGAGTTATATTAAAAATTGTCTTTG
>NW_015540952.1:644126-644515 GCF_001515605.1 Sinocyclocheilus anshuiensis
CACTAACATCTCTGCGGGCCACATCGACTGACTGAACCTCAGCTCGATACCAGTTCTAAATCAGCATGAAAGAGACCAAACTGAGCACTACAAAACTCACTCCAGTCTATGTTCTGAGATAAATAATTCCATTGTCCTGTTAAGCTGTGCACTGACAGACAGGAACATTAATGCCTATTTCACAAAACAGTAATCACTGGGTTTCTGACAAATGTAACTAAAATAAAAAACAAATATTAAAAAATGTTTAAAAAAAAAAGTGCCTCACCCGATCAAGAGAAAATTTTACAGCACAGAGCTCCCCAATTTCAGGCTTGTACTCAGCAGCAAATGAAGTGCTATAGGCCTTCTGGAGCTCTTTGGTGATGTTTTTCAGGGACTCAATCATC
>NW_015540952.1:644573-644947 GCF_001515605.1 Sinocyclocheilus anshuiensis
CTGAAGAACAGCGGGCAGTTTAACTGTTCAGGACAAACAAGGGACTCGTGAACAAATCTCAAAAAAAAAAAAGGTGTGGATCATCCACGTAACAACACAGTATTAAAAATCAAGCGCATGTAAACTTGTGAACTGGGTCATTTTTATAAATTCAACTATTAATTTCTCTTGTGGACTGTATGTAAACATCTTTTATGTGAAATATCTTATTCATGTCAGTATTCAGGTTAAAAAATAACATGCATTTTGCATGATCCCTCTTTTGTTAAAATAATTAACATTTTGCAGATACTACAAAGTGTATGTAAAATTTTTACAACTGTACATATATATATATATATATATATATATATATATATATATATATATATATA